>NW_026888455.1:0-9919 GCF_032173495.1 Musca vetustissima
ACTATTCGTTATTTTGAGGATTGCTGACAATTTTTCAAACGTCACGCATCTGTTTTGGTATGTTCAATGTACTAGCCCAATCTGGATGTAAGTAGTTTGGTATTTCGTTTTCTCCTGAAAACACCAGTTGGTTTAGGTATTTTTATTGTTATATGTCATGGTATAAGGATTTAAAAATGCGATTCGATATTAGCAATGTACGTTATGTACCTTTTTATACCCTTCGCCACACTGAGGTGTAGGGTATTATGTATTTGTGTATATGTTTGTTACAGGCATAAGGAACGAAATGCATAGATTCATTTTCTGAGTCGAATTATTCATGTCCGTCTGTCTGTCCAAGTTAACTTGCAAACAAAGTACATATCGCATTTATGATTCGAATTGGATGAAATTTAGCACAACTCATTTATTAGGCCCAAGGACGAGACTTATTGAAATTGAAAAAAATCGGTTCAGATTTACATATAACTCCCGTATGTAGATTCGTCCGATTTTATGTAAATGGTGCACCAAAGTCCCAATGTTGGCCTGATTGCCACAAAATTTTGCACAGGGTACTAAAGCCTAAAGTATGTCAAATTTTGTTGAAATCGGTTCAGATTTAGATAAATAAAACATAAAAAACATTTGCTACCAAGCTTATGTCAATAAAAGGTATTAGCTGATACTCCAATGAAGACCCAAGCACATAATAGTTATAAATTTTGTAGAACAAATGTTTTTTAAGAAGATCATGTTTTGGTATTGCTCCAACGTTTTTACATTATCTTATTTGTCCCTTCTTAAATGACTCTTAATCCTTTTCCTTTTGATTTTTATATTGAAATCAGTATACAAATCGAAAAATTTTGGATTTGACATAGAAATTTAGTGGTTTCCGCTCAGTTAACAAATTGTTAATTAGTTTTCAGATTGCCGTTATAGATTTGTATATGTGAAAAGTTTGGCCAATATCGACGCCGCATACCTTCTCCTAATTGTAAATACCTATTTTATATCTTAACTCTAAATCGCGAAATGTTGTAATCGGATTTGTTATATCCTCACAACTAAAAACTTGATTTTAATTTAACATTTGAATAAGTTGTTGTTTATGGTTACATAGGTCCACATCCAAACTTCAAGTTGTCGGCTTTCTTGGGTTATAAACGATGTAACTAACACAACGTTCGATTATTCCAATTTCCCGACTTCTTGATGTTTTTCTCAACAATTCTTCGTAAAAACCTTCCCAATTCAATTACAAACAGCCGATGGAAAACGTGAGTGAAATCGGTATAGTGAATATACCATGCAAACATTATGCACATCTTTAAAAATACATTTGAGGAACCTTAAAGGCACATATAAGTTAGACAAAAACAGCATGTAATGCGGTATTGCCTCCATGTAGGATTCGAATTTAAATGTATTCTTCCCGAATATAAGAAAATGTTCAATAATACCTTGGTATTTTGTTGACGTATTTGTAATCGTATATAGCGAATTACTAACATCATTGAACTGCATTGAACACTTTGATAGACGTTTTCGTTTTTACTAAAACATAATAACATATTGTCTATGATTGGCAATTTTCTCAAAAATATTCCGGGTGTTGTTTCCTGTTAAGGACACAATCAAGTTTCGGCCAGTGGCCCAGATATCACATAGGATATCTGTTGCATTTATAAGTTCAAAACAATTTGTTCCATTATTGTGCGCTTTTAAGCGTCCTTATCCTAAAGTTCTTCTAAAGTAGTAAGAAGATATCCATTTAATAGCCTTTAATTCGGTATTCGCCATAGGGTAAGAAACTTCCCTCATAATTGCCGGTATAGTTTTTGGTATGGGCTCCTCATTATGGAACCGCTTAAATATTCGATTTCTTATTATTAAATTTAACTCTAATGAAAATATAAATTTATTTGCATATATAATAGTTTTTTTCAAAGGAATGACAGTACAATTAATTGTAGAAAATTAACATATTTTGAGAATTTTCCTTAATTTACAATTACTTAAAGGTATACCTGCCAAAATGGGCTGCCCATTTTCGCCCAAAATATGTCTAAAAAGAACGACAAGGGATGAAACCTAAAGGTTCGATATAAAATGTGTTGAAATGCTAATATCTTTCAAAATATATTTTGCAACATTTTCGCCGATCTTTCTCAAAATGTTCTTTCATTAAACCTTTTCACTTCAATTATGGACTACTAACAGACATTTTATGTCAAATCGGTCCAGCCGTTTCTTTAAAATAATTTTTACAAGATTTTTGCGGATTTTTCTCAATATCTTTTATAAAAACCTTCCCACTGTAATTACCGACAACTGAAAGAAATTTTGAGTCAAATCGGTTCAGCCGTTCTCGATTGAGGCGTTAATATACATTTTTGGGCACCATTTTTATACCCTCCACCCTCTGAAGGAATTGAGATAGGGAGCTGAAATTTTGCATAGGTTTGTCTTTTGTCTGCAGGCAGGTCAAGTTCGAAGATGGGATATATCGCACATAGCTCCCATATAACAGTACCTGCCAATTTTCGGTATTTTGGGGTTCTTGAGCGCGTTTTTCAACCGAATACGCTGAAATTTGGTACATTGAGTTCTTATTAGGTACTAAATGTCTCCACAAAAAATTATAAATATTGGTCCACTTTTTCTGGTAGCCCCCATATAACGGTACCTCATAATTTTCAGTATTTTGGGGGTTTTGATCGTATTTTTCCACCGAATTGGCAGTAATTTAGTATTTTGATTTCTTATTAAGTACCAAATCTCTCCACAAAAAATTATAAATATAGGTCCATTTTTTCGGATAGCCCCCATATAAGGGTACCCCCCCAATTTTCGGAATTTTGGGGTTCTTGAGCGCATTTTTCTACCGAATGCGTTGTAATTTGGTATTTTGTAGTCGTATATGGTAACAAAACTCCCTACCAAAATTTTTTAATATTCTCCCCCTTTTTGGGGTCGTCCCCTATAACCCCATTTTACACCCTCCACCATATTATGGAGGGTATATTAATTTTTTCGTTCCGTTTGTAACTCATCGAAATATTCATTTCCGAACCTATAAAGTATATATATTCTTGATCAGGGTAAAATTTTAAGACGATCTAGCCATGTCCGTCCGTCCTTCTGTTGTAATCACACTATCTTCTGAAGGAATTGAGATAGGGAGCTGAAATTTTGCATAGGTTTGTCTTTTGTCCGCAGGCAGGTCAAGTTCGAAGATGGTATTTTGGGGTTCTTGAGCGCGTTTTTCAACCGAATACGCTGAAATTTGGTACATTGAGTTCTTATTAGGTTTTAAATGTCTCCACAAAAAATTATAAGTATAGGTCCACTTTTTCTGGTAGCCCCCATATAACGGTACCTCATAATTTTCAGTATTTTGGGGGTTTTGATCGTATTTTTCCACCGAATTGGCTGTAATTTAGTATTTTGATTTCTTAATAGGTACCAAATCTCTCCACAAAAAATTATAAATATAGGACAATTTTTTCGGATAGCCCCCATATAAGGGTACCCCCAATTTTCGGTATTTCGGGTTCTTGAGCGCATTTTTCTACCGAATGCGTTGGAATTTGGTATTTTGTAGTCGTATATGGTAACAAAACTCCCTACCAAAAATTTTTAATATTCTCCCCCTTTTTGGGGTCGTCCCCTATAACCCCATTTTTATATTAAAATAGTTATATGAATTGTTCCGGTTTTGGGTTTGGTTCTAAGACTCTGTTGTCTTCATTTCATTTGGGGAAGATACGAAAAAAAAACTAGAACATAAGGTTCGATAATTAACCTTAGTTATATTCATATATATTAACTGTAACCCGCAATTAGTATGTTCCCTATATTTACCTGTCAGTATATCTATGGAGGAGGGTATCCAAAGTTCGGCCCGGCCGAACTTAACGCTTTTACTCTTGTTATATATATAGATATGTTAATGTTTCCATGAACATATCACAAAAAGCTATATCTAAGGATTAATAAGAGCGTTTGCCAATATTAACCGTGTTTTTCCCATAAAGAATAAAATTAGAACATACAATAATTAAATATACTTTAAGTTTATTTACAAAAATACTTTTTATACCCTCCACCATAGTATAGAGGGTATATTAATTTTTTTGTTTTTCCGTTTGTAACTCATCGAAATAATCATTTCCGACCCTATAAAGTATATATATTATTGATCAGCGTAAAATTCTAATACGATCTAGCCATGTCTGTCTGTCTGTTGTAATCACTCTAGCGTCTAAACGAATTGAGATGGATCGCCAAAATTTAGCATAGAGTCGTCTTTTGTCAGCAGGGGCTTTATCGGTCCACGTTTAGGCATAGCTCCCATATAAGGGTACCCGCCAAATTTCGGTATTTTGGGGTTCTTGAGCGCGTTTTTCAACCGAATTCGCTGAAATTTGGTACATTGGGTCCTTATTGGATATTAAATGTCTCCATAAAAAATTATAAGTATAGGTCCATATTTTCTGGTAGACCCCATATAACGGTACATCCTAATTGTCAGTATTTTGGGGGGTTTTGGTCGTATTTTTCCACCGAATTGGCTGTAATTTAGTATTTTGAGTTCTTAATAGGTACCAAATCTCTCTACAAAAAATTATGTATATAATTCCATTTTTTCGGGTATCCCCCATATAAGGGTACCCGCCAAATTTCGGTATTTTGGGGTTCTTGAGCGCGTTTTTCAACCGAATTTGCTGAAATTTGGTACATTGGTTCTTATTGGGTACTCAATGTCTCCACAAAAATTATAAATATAGGTCCACTTTTTCTGGTAGCCCCCATATAACGGTACCTCCTAGTTTTCACTATTTTGGGGGTTTTGAACGTATTTTTCCGCCGAATTAGCTGTAATTTAGTATTTTGAGTTCTTAATAGGTGCCAAATATCTCCAATTTTTCTAGTAGCCCCATATAAGGGTACCCCCAATTTTCGCTATTTTGAGGTTCTTGAGCACGTTTTTCAACCGAATTCGCTGAAATTTGGTATTTTGTAGTCGAATATGGTAACAAATTTCTCTACAAAAAAATTTTAATATGCACCCCCTTTTTGGGGTAGTCCCCATATAACCCCTTTTTTATATTAAAATAGTTATGCAATTTGTTCCGCGTTTTGGGTTTGGTTCTAGGACTCTGTTGTAACTATATCACCTGTGTAGGATATCGAGATAAAAAACTAGAACGTAAGATTCGATACTGAACTATATATGAACTATAACCCGTATTTAAACCTAGCCCCTGTGTGGGAGGTACCAGAAGGAGTGGACCGATATTCCCCATCTTCGAATTTGAACTAAGTTTGGAAGAAATAATAAGATTGGCAAAGTTTGGATGAAATGTAAATTTTCTGAAACGGATTTGATCCAAAGAAACATGGGGTCTAGAACCAATATTTCGATGAGGCACATTTTCACGGTGTAAATTGTATACACCCTCATTAGCCATAAGGCTGAGGGTATAATTATCCATTAAAAATTTCTGAAATTTGTATTATAGTTTACATAGAAATGTCGGTATAGGTCCACTTTTTGGTATGTTCCCTATATTTTTATTTCTAGTACCTGTCAGTATATCTATGGTGGAGGGTATCCAAAGTTCGGCCCGGCCGAACTTAACGCTTAGTCACTTGTTATTATTAAATACTTCAAATTGACAAATTTACCTTATGGTGGAATATAACGATTTGTGGGGATTAAAAACTCATTACAGAAATGTATAATATGCTATACGTCCTTTTCGGAAACAAATAATATACCAATTGTACATTATACCAATGAAAAAAATGTGGAATACGAGTACTTCTTTATTATTTATTTCCAAATACTACACATTTTTTAGGGGTTTCTTAAACAAATTGACTGCTCCTTCATTCATAATATTGTCAGTATTTACTAATCGTCATTTTGTAAATATTCCAGAATTTATTGGTGGCCATTGGCGACAAATCTACGTTTTATCTCTGCTATTAGTGGGAAGTAATGTAGCCAGCTTGGTCGATTTAGTGGTAAATAACAATTTCCGAAGAAAGCTCTGAATTGTATGGGATGGAATATCGACTCATGCTTGACGAAGTGTAAAGTTGTCAAATATTTGTTTATGCCAACAATTCAGAGAGCTTGGCCTACTTGTTAAGCAGAAAATTAAAATATATTTTTGTTACGTCAATTTATATGGTAACGAGGCATCAATATCAAATACAATCTGAATACACCGCCAACTAATGGTAGCCAATAACGGCTTAGCTTCTTAATGGATTGTTTGTAAATTAGTTTAGGAATATTTTATATTCATTTGGTTTCGAAATTTTTTTAATTCCATTAAAATAAAAGCCAGTGAGTGGCGCCAGTCTGCGGATTTATATTCCGAGCATGGATAACAATAAGTGGGGGAAAAATAAATCCATTATTTTTTCGCCAAATGGCTGTACTGATAGATTTCTCGTAAAGTGTCGATCAAACAATTTCAGATTTATGTTCGTTGGAAGAGTGATGCACCTCGCACAGGTGCATCTTAACATTTTTCGACCGCTTGTCGAAAAAGTCAATCAAATCAGAAAATGATAAAAGGTGACCGGTATGTTAGCAGTTGTAACATCGCCCAGGAGCTAAAAACCGACCATAACTGTTTTAAACCATTTACAAAAAAAATGTTAATGGATTTATTTTTCCCCAAACTAATATTTTGCGATATTTTTACCCCCTTGATCGATTTGAGATCAACAGCTCCTCTTTTTTACCATGCCATCTTTTCCGGATCGAACATTTACGCCATATTATTAAAATTTTGTCATTTTCCACGCAAAAGTCTTGGTTCATATGACCCGTTTAATATTGTCCCACCTCCTTCCCCGACCAGACCCACTTCGCCGTATAGCATTTGTGATGTTCGGATTATAATAGCGACCTCTAGAGCGACTCTCCCTCTCATCCTCAAATACAGATAATTATAGGCGGTTTCAGGACATTTCCGCCCACTTAAACACCTGTAAATATGCACCAATTATGGGAACCGCCATTCTCGATATGAAATTTCGGCGATTTTCGAACGGCTGCAAATAGACGTGCACAGTAATAAAGACTTTTAACTTTGCATATATGTATATATTTCCGAATCATATTTTCCGGAGTAAAATATTGGTCCATAAGATTCACAATTTTTTTTACACAAAAAAGTTTTGGTTTATTTCAACGTTCATCAGCAAGACATCCATTCGAATTAGTTGG
This sequence comes from Musca vetustissima, assembly GCF_032173495.1. Lineage (NCBI taxonomy): Eukaryota > Metazoa > Arthropoda > Insecta > Diptera > Muscidae > Musca > Musca vetustissima. The sequence continues at coordinate 7,241 of NW_026888455.1, forward strand.
TCACATCGCCTTCCCATGGAAAATTTATGATGGCCGGCTGATAATTGTGAGGTCTAAAGCTACTTTAAAACTAGACAAAAATAAACCTTTCGAAATATTATCTAATTTCATTATTGTGATTTGTAGAGTGATTTTTCGTCTATTTAATCCCCTAAATATTAACCGATCATTACCAAATGCAATAGGGGGCCTTATTTTACCTGAATCGAAACATGATGATCAGTATACTAGATCGCAATATTTCCCTGCAATACAATCTCTTGAAAACTGGAAAATTTCATTTTCCTATAATTTCGTTAATTAAAGAAAATGTTCGGTGTGTTAACCATATACAGAAGTTTACATAAAGAGTAATTATTATTTAATACCCCTACTGTTTTTGCAATATCACTAAACAATTAATTTTTAAGTTTTTCAGTTTATTTCGTGACTGCCATTCGGATCCGACTATAAGTAGAATGACGATAAAAACAAGTTATCTTGGCTCCATTTCACGTTTTCCCACCGAAACTGAACAGTATAGAAATGTTTTCGCTTGATTGTTTCAAAATGAACTTTGTTGCCTCTTCACCGACTCCTCCGTTGGCGCTGACATTTTCTATAAATTTCTTGTTCATTCAGTACTGTGATTTCGTGTTATAGTCCGAACACGAATATTAATCAATTTATAGAAGAATAAAAATCCAAAAGTGAGTGAATTCAATCTTGCCAACAATAGTGAAGTAAGGCCAAGTCGTTTGAATACAACCGGCATTGCCGCAGCTAATGAGGAATGGGGGCAAGGGGCACTTAAGTAAAATACCCATCTCAAAGTTTTTTTTTCCGATGGGCTCACAAAATGTTTTCGAGCTTTCTAAATACTTTACTATATTTTAGAATAGATGCATCCTAACAGACGTCGCATTTTTGAAGGACCATTAACGTTAAATTGGATGAACTGAAATATGTGATATTTATCTAAATGTGAACAGACCAAACTCAACCCAAAACGTGTAAGGAAAGTAGTAAAGTCGGACGGGGCCGACTATATGATACCCTTCACCACTTTGGGTATATTTAACAGATGAATCCTAATAGACGTCGCATTTTTAAAGGACCAGTAAAATGAAATTGGATCAATAAACATGTAACCGATAGTAAATTTTTCATTTGGTCAGATATAGAATCTAAATCTAAATCTGAACCGATTTCAGGAAACTTAACACACATCATTCTAGACCTAATTCATTACGCTATGCCAAATTTCGTGCATATCGAAAGATATATAGGGACTTTGGTTGACCATTTACATTAAATCGGACGAGAATATATATGGGAGCTATATCTAAATCTGAACCGAAACTTCAGGAAACTTAACACACATCTTTCTACACCTAATTCATTACGATGTGCCAAATTTCGTGCAAATCAAGAGATATATAGGGACTTTGGTGCACCATTTACATTAAATTGGATGAAAATGTACATGGGAGCTATATCTGAATCTGAACGATTTTTCCTAATTTCAATAGGGTTCGTTCTTGGGCCAAATAAGTGACATATGCCAAATTTCATTCAAATCGGATCATAAATGCGACCTGTACTTTGTTCACAAAAATACATGGACAGACAGACGGACATGCGTAAATCGACTTAGAAAGTGATTCTATGCATATTCTCAAAAGGAACCATGTGTCTATCTCGTTTCCTTTTGCCTGTTACAAACATATGCACAAAGACATAATACCCTGTACCACAGTGTGGTGAAGGGTATAATAATATATATATATATATATATATCATTCTGCAAACTAAAATGTTACCGACAGTTACAAGTATTTAAGTATCGATTAATATTAATCGCATATTATGAATTTATAAATACAACACTTCAACACGTTGAGTTCAACGCATTATGTACTAAATTTGCTCTCTTATAATTTACACACTTCGATGTACGAAGTATTCTCAATTTAAAATTTATATACTAGAAGTCAATTGAATTTGTGCGCTGCGGTACGCAATATTGTAAAACTAAGGTGATTTGTAAAATTAATTGGAAATATATTTTGAAATAAAACTTCTTTGCTTTAGAATTTTAAAGCAGCATATACGATAGGAAGTCGCTACCGAATCTGCTCTTAAAACTTGGTTTTATTGCAACAATTCTTTAAAATTCTTATTACAATAAGAATATGGCGCAACAAAACGCAAATATTCCATCGAGCTGCGTTCTCTGTTCCAATCCCGATGACGAACATATGGTGACATGTTCGAGGTGCAAAATAAATTACCATCTAATTTGTTGTAACATTGATGATGACCGTGGTGTAATTAATTGGTTGTTCCAGAAATATCAAAAGCAACAGCAAAATATGCATCATAACCTCAATGTCGAAACAACAGCTAATGGTACCAGCACCGAACATATTGATGAGACATCATATTTTCAACAACCGTCAGCAAGTGGTTCTCATCACACGATGCTCACAACAACTCTTCCAACGGGGTTTACAATAAAAACACAACTACAACTTCGGCAGCTCGAAGAAGAGATGGCATTAAGAGAGGAATTTCTTTGGCGCAAATATGAGTTATTGCAAAATAACGGCGTGCAACAAACGAACACATTGGAATATATTTCGCGAGAACCAGATGAACGGCCAGCAGATAGCAATAGTCATACGCAAGAATCTGAAC
>NW_026888456.1:0-9865 GCF_032173495.1 Musca vetustissima
CATAAGGTGTATATATTCTAAAAAAGGTTTCAAGACCTTTCACTTGATGTGGTTCTCCATACTGCGTCCATTTTAGTTTTTGGGCAATATGACGTTTTCTACACAGAGTCCCCACTGTCATTGAGATTTGCAATGAAAATCGAGAAAATCGGTTAGGCGAAAGTTTGTTTTTCGGCACAAGGTGTATATATTCTGAAAGTACATTTCGAGACCTTTCAATTGATGTGGGTCTCCATACTGCGTCCATTTTAGTTTTTGCGCAATATGACGTTTTCTACACAGAGTCCCCACTGTCACTGAGACTTGCAATGAAAATCGAGAAAATCCGTTAGGCGAAAGTTTGTTTTTCGGCATAAGGTGTATATATTCTGAAAGTACATTTCGAGGCCTTTCAATTGATGTGGGTCTCCATACTGCATCCATTTTAGTTTTTGCGCAATATGACGTCTTTTACACAGAGTCCCCATTGTCACTGAGACTTGCAAAGAAAAAGAGAAAATCCGTTAGGCGAAAGTTTGTTTTTCGGCATAAGGTGTATATATTCTGAAAGTACATTTCGAGGCCTTTCACTTGATGTGGGTCTCCATACTGCGTCCATTTTAGTTTTTGCGCAATATAACGTCTTTTACACAGAGTCCCCACTGTCACTGAGACTTGCAATGAAAATCGAGAAAATCCGTTAGGCGAAAGTTTGTTTTTCGGCATAAGGTGTATATATTCTGAAAGTACATTTCGAGACCTTTCACTTGATGTGGGTCTCCATACTGCGTCCATTTTAGTTTTTGCGCAATATAACGTCTTTTACACAGAGTCCCCACTGTCACTGAGACTTGCAATGAAAATCGAGAAAATCCGTTAGGCGAAAGTTTGTTTTTCGGCATAAGGTGTATATATTCTGAAAGTACATTTCGAGACCTTTCACTTGATGTGGGTCTCCATACTGCGTCCATTTTAGTTTTTGCGCAATATGGCGTTTTCTACACAGAGTCCCCACTGTCACTGAGACTTGCAATGAAAATCGAGAAAATCCGTTTAGCAAAGTTTTTTCTTCGGTATAAGGTGTATATATTCTGAAAGTACGTTTCGAGACCTTTCAACTGATGTGGGTCTCCATACTGCGTCCATTTTAGTTTTTGCGCAATATGGCGTTTTCTACACAGAGTCCCCACTGTCACTGGGACTTGCATGAAAATCGAGAAAATCCGTTAGGCGAAAGTTTGGTTTTTGGCATAAGGTGTATATATTCTAAAAAAAGGTTTCAAGACCTTTCACTTGATGTGGTTCTCCATACTGCGTCCATTTTAGTTTTTGCGCAATATGACGTTTTCTACACAGAGTCCACACTGTCACTGAGATTTGCAATGAAAATCGAGAAAATCGGTTAGGCGAAAGTTTGTTTTTCGGCATAACGTGTATATATTCTGAAAGTACATTTCGAGACCTTTCACTTGATGTGGGTCTCCATACTGCGTCCATTTTAGTTTTTGCGCAATATGACGTTTTCTACACAGAGTCCCCACTGTCACTGAGACTTGCAATGAAAATCGAGAAAATCCGTTAGGCGAAAGTTTGGTTGTCGACATAAGGTGTATATATTCTGAAAGTACATTTCGAGACCTTTCAATTGATGTGGGTCTCCATACTGCGTCCATTTTAGTTTTTGCGCAATATGACGTCTTTTACACAGAGTCCCCATTGTCACTGAGACTTGCAAAGAAAAAGAGAAAATCCGTTAGGCGAAAGTTTGTTTTTCGGCATAAGGTGTATATATTCTGAAAGTACATTTCGAGGCCTTTCACTTGATGTGGGTCTCCATACTGCGTCCATTTTAGTTTTTGCGCAATATAACGTCTTTTACACAGAGTCCCCACTGTCACTGAGACTTGCAATGAAAAACGAGAAAATCCGTTAGGCGAAAGTTTTTTTTTCGGCATAAGGTGTATATATTCTAAAAGTACATTTCGAGACCTTTCAATTGATGTGGGTCTCCATACTGCGTCCATTTTAGTTTTTGCGCAATATGACGTTTTCTACACAGAGTCCCCACTGTCATTGGGACTTGCAATGAAAATCGAGAAAATCCTCTAGGCGAAAGTTTGGTTTTTGGCATAAGGTGTATATATTCTAAAAAAAGGTTTCAAGACCTTTCACTTGATGTGGTTCTCCATACTGCGTCCATTTTAGTTTTTGCGCAATATGACGTTTTCTACACAGAGTCCCCACTGTCACTGAGATTTGCAATGAAAATCCAGAAAATCGGTTAGGCGAAAGTTTGTTTTTCGGCATAACGTGTATATATTCTGAAAGTACATTTCGAGGCCTTTCACTTGATGTGGGTCTCCATACTGCGTCCATTTTAGTTTTTGCGCAATATGACGTTTTCTACACAGAGTCCCCACTGTCACTGAGACTTGCAATGAAAATCGAGAAAATCCGTTAGGCGAAAGTTTGGTTGTCGACATAAGGTGTATATATTCTGAAAGTACATTTCGAGACCTTTCAATTGATGTGGGTCTCCATACTGCGTCCATTTTAGTTTTTGCGCAATATGACGTCTTTTACACAGAGTCCCCATTGTCACTGAGACTTGCAAAGAAAAAGAGAAAATCCGTTAGGCGAAAGTTTGTTTTTCGGCATAAGGTGTATATATTCTGAAAGTACATTTCGAGGCCTTTCACTGATGTGGGTCTCCATACTGCGTCCATTTTAGTTTTTGCGCAATATAACGTCTTTTACACAGAGTCCCCACTGTCACGGAGACTTGCAATGAAAAACGAGAAAATCCGTTAGGCGAAAGTTTGTTTTTCGGCATAAGGTGTGTATATTCTGAAAGTACATTTCGAGACCTTTCAATTGATGTGGGTCTCCATACTGCGTCCATTTTAGTTTTTGCGCAATATGACGTCTTTTACACAGAGTCCCCATTGTCACTGAGACTTGCAAAGAAAAAGAGAAAATCCGTTAGGCGAAAGTTTGTTTTTCGGCATAAGGTGTATATATTCTGAAAGTACATTTCGAGGCCTTTCACTTGATGTGGGTCTCCATACTGCGTCCATTTTAGTTTTTGCGCAATATAACGTCTTTTACACAGAGTCCCCACTGTCACTAAGACTTGCAATGAAAAACGAGAAAATCCGTTAGGCGAAAGTTTGTTTTTCGGCATAAGGTGTGTATATTCTGAAAGTACATTTCGAGTCCTTTCAATTGATGTGGGTCTCCATGCTGCGTCTATTTTAGTTTTTGCGCAATATGGCGTTTTTTACACAGAGTCCCCACTGTCAGTGAGACTTGCAACGAAAAACGAGAAAATCCGTTAGGCGAATGTTTGTTTTTTGGCATAAGGTGTATATATTCTGAAAGTACATTTCGAGACCTTTCACTTGATGTGGGTCTCCATACTGCGTCCATTTTAGTTTTTGCGCAATATAACGTCTTTTACACAGAGTCCCCACTGTCACGGAGACTTGCAATGAAAAACGAGAAAATCCGTTAGGCGAAAGTTTGTTTTTCGGCATAAGGTATATATATTCTGAAAGTACATTTCGAGGCCTTTCACTTGATGTGGGTCTCCATACTGCGTCCATTTTAGTTTTTGCGCAATATAACGTCTTTTACACAGAGTCCCCACTGTCACGGAGACTTGCAATGAAAAACGAGAAAATCCGTTAGGCGAAAGTTTGTTTTTCGGCATAAGGTGTATATATTCTGAAAGTACATTTCGAGGCCTTTCACTTGATGTGGGTCTCCATACTGCGTCCATTTTAGTTTTTGCGCAATATAACGTCTTTTACACAGAGTCCCCACTGTCACTAAGACTTGCAATGAAAAACGAGAAAATCCGTTAGGCGAAAGTTTGTTTTTCGGCAGAAGGTGTATATATTCTGACAGTACGTTTCGATACCTTTCAACTGATGTGGGTCTCCATTCTGCGTCCATTTTAGTTTTTGCGCAATATGACGTTTTCTACACAGAGTCCCCACTGTCATTGGGACTTGCAATGAAAATCGAGAAAATCCTCTAGGCGAAAGTTTGGTTTTTGGCATAAGGTGTATATATTCTAAAAAAAGGTTTCAAGACCTTTCACTTGATGTGGTTCTCCATACTGCGTCCATTTTAGTTTTTGGGCAATATGACGTTTTCTACACAGAGTCCACACTGTCACCGAGATTTGCAATGAAAATCCAGAAAATCGGTTAGGCGAAAGTTTGTTTTTCGGCATAACGTGTATATATTGTCTGAAAGTACATTTCGAGACCTTTCACTTGATGTGGGTCTCCATACTGCGTCCATTTTAGTTTTTGCGCAATATGACGTTTTCTACACAGAGTCCCCACTGTCACTGAGACTTGCAATGAAAATCGAGAAAATCCGTTAGGCGAAAGTTTGATTGTCGACATAAGGTGTATATATTCTGAAAGTACATTTCGAGACCTTTCAATTGATGTGGGTCTCCATACTGCGTCCATTTTAGTTTTTGCGCAATATGACGTCTTTTACACAGAGTCCCCACTGTCACTGAGACTTGCAATGAAAAACGAGAAAATCCGTTAGGCGAAAGTTTGTTTTTCGGCATAAGGTGTGTATATTCTGAAAGTACATTTCGAGACCTTTCAATTGATGTGGGTCTCCATACTGCGTCCATTTTAGTTTTTGCGCAATATGACGTCTTTTACACAGAGTCCCCACTGTCACTGAGACTTGCAATGAAAAACGAGAAAATCCGTTAGGCGAAAGTTTGTTTTTCGGCATAAGGTGTATATATTCTGAAAGTACATTTCGAGACCTTTCAATTGATGTGGGTCGCCATTCTGCGTCCATTTTAGTTTTTGCGCAATATGACGTTTTCTACACAGAGTCCCCACTGTCACTGAGACTTGCAATGAAAATCGAGAAAATCCGTTAGGCGAAAGTTTGGTTTTTGGCATAAGGTGTATATATTCTAAAAAAAGGTTTCAAGACCTTTCACTTGATGTGGTTCTCCATACTGCGTCCATTTTAGTTTTTTGTTCAATATGACGTTTTCTACACAGAGTCCACACTGTCACTGAGACTTGCAATGAAAATCGAGAAAATCGGTTAGGCGAAAGTTTGTTTTTCGGCATAAGGTGCATATATTCTGAAAGTACATTTCGAGACCTTTCACTTGATGTGGGTCTCCATACTGCGTCCATTTTAGTTTTTGCGCAATATGACGTTTTCTACACAGAGTCCCCACTGTCACTGAGACTTGCAATGAAAATCGAGAAAATCCGTTAGGCGAAAGTTTGGTTGTCGACATAAGGTGTATATATTCTGAAAGTACATTTCGAGGCCTTTCAATTGATGTGGGTCTCCATACTGCGTCCATTTTAGTTTTTGCGCAATATGACGTCTTTTACACAGAGTCCCCATTGTCACTGAGACTTGCAAAGAAAAAGAGAAAATCCGTTAGGCGAAAGTTTGTTTTTCGGCATAAGGTGTATATATTCTGAAAGTACATTTCGAGGCCTTTCACTTGATGTGGGTCTCCATACTGCGTCCATTTTAGTTTTTGCGCAATATAACGTCTTTTACACAGAGTCCCCACTGTCACTGAGACTTGCAATGAAAAACGAGAAAATCCGTTAGGCGAAAGTTTGTTTTTCGGCATAAGGTGTGTATATTCTGAAAGTACATTTCGAGACCTTTCAATTGATGTGGGTCTCCATACTGCGTCCATTTTAGTTTTTGCGCAATATGACGTCTTTTACACAGAGTCCCCATTGTCACTGAGACTTGCAAAGAAAAAGAGAAAATCCGTTAGGCGAAAGTTTGTTTTTCGGCATAAGGTGTATATATTCTGAAAGTACATTTCGAGGCCTTTCACTTGATGTGGGTCTCCATACTGCGTCCATTTTAGTTTTTGCGCAATATAACGTCTTTTACACAGAGTCCCCACTGTCACTAAGACTTGCAATGAAAAACGAGAAAATCCGTTAGGCGAAAGTTTGTTTTTTGGCGTGCATAGGTTTCGAGACCTTTCACTTGAGGTTTTCATACTGCGTCCATTTTGTGCAATATATTCTGAAAGTACGAGAAAATCCGTTAGGCGAAGGTTTGTTTTCCTTTCAATTGATGTGGGTCTCCATGCTGCATCCATTTTAGTTTTTGCGCAATATGGCGTTTTCTACCCAGAGTCCCCACTGTCACTGAGACTTGCAATGAAAATCGAGAAAATCCGTTAGGCGAAAGTTTGTTTTTCGGCATAAGGTGTATATATTCTGAAAGTACATTTCGAGTCCTTTCAATTGATGTGGGTCTCCATACTGCGTCCATTTTAGTTTTTGCGCAATATGGCGTTTTTTACACAGAGTCCCCACTGTCAGTGAGACTTGCAACGAAAAACGAGAAAATCCGTTAGGCGAATGTTTGTTTTTTGGCATAAGGTGTATATATTCTGAAAGTACATTTCGAGACCTTTCACTTGATGTGGGTCTCCATACTGCGTCCATTTTAGTTTTTGCGCAATATGGCGTTTTTTACACAGAGTCCCCACTGTCACGGAGACTTGCAATGAAAAACGAGAAAATCCGTTAGGCGAAAGTTTGTTTTTCGGCATAAGGTGTATATATTCTGAAAGTACATTTCGAGGCCTTTCACTTGATGTGGGTCTCCATACTGCGTCCATTTTAGTTTTTGCGCAATATAACGTCTTTTACACAGAGTCCCCACTGTCACGGAGACTTGCAATGAAAAACGAGAAAATCCGTTAGGCGAAAGTTTGTTTTTCGGCATAAGGTGTATATATTCTGAAAGTACATTTCGAGGCCTTTCACTTGATGTGGGTCTCCATACTGCGTCCATTTTAGTTTTTGCGCAATATAACGTCTTTTACACAGAGTCCCCACTGTCACTAAGACTTGCAATGAAAAACGAGAAAATCCGTTAGGCGAAAGTTTGTTTTTCGGCAGAAGGTGTATATATTCTGACAGTACGTTTCGATACCTTTCAACTGATGTGGGTCTCCATTCTGCGTCCATTTTAGTTTTTGCGCAATATGACGTTTTCTACACAGAGTCCCCACTGTCATTGGGACTTGCAATGAAAATCGAGAAAATCCTCTAGGCGAAAGTTTGGTTTTTGGCATAAGGTGTATATATTCTAAAAAAAGGTTTCAAGACCTTTCACTTGATGTGGTTCTCCATACTGCGTCCATTTTAGTTTTTGGGCAATATGACGTTTTCTACACAGAGTCCACACTGTCACCGAGATTTGCAATGAAAATCCAGAAAATCGGTTAGGCGAAAGTTTGTTTTTCGGCATAACGTGTATATATTGTCTGAAAGTACATTTCGAGACCTTTCACTTGATGTGGGTCTCCATACTGCGTCCATTTTAGTTTTTGCGCAATATGACGTTTTCTACACAGAGTCCCCACTGTCACTGAGACTTGCAATGAAAATCGAGAAAATCCGTTAGGCGAAAGTTTGATTGTCGACATAAGGTGTATATATTCTGAAAGTACATTTCGAGACCTTTCAATTGATGTGGGTCTCCATACTGCGTCCATTTTAGTTTTTGCGCAATATAAGGTTTATATACACAAGGTGTATATATTCTGAAAGTACATTTCGAGACCTTTCAATTGATGTGGGTCTCCATACTGCGTCCATTTTAGTTTTTGCGCAATATAACGTCTTTTACACAGAGTCCCCACTGTCACTGAGACTTGCAATGAAAAACGAGAAAATCCGTTAGGCGAAAGTTTGTTTTTCGGCATAAGGTGTATATATTCTGAAAGTACATTTCGAGGCCTTTCACTTGATGTGGGTCTCCATACTGCGTCCATTTTAGTTTTTGCGCAATATAACGTCTTTTACACAGAGTCCCCACTGTCACTGAGACTTGCAATGAAAAACGAGAAAATCCGTTAGGCGAAAGTTTGTTTTTCGGCATAAGGTGTATATATTCTGAAAGTACATTTCGAGACCTTTCACTTGATGTGGGTCTCCATACTGCGTCCATTTTAGTTTTTGCGCAATATAACGTTTTTGTACACAGGGTCCCCACTGTCACTGAGACTTGCAATGAAAAACGAGAAAATCCGTTAGGCGAAAGTTTGTTTTTCGGCAGAAGGTGTATATATTCTGACAGTACGTTTCGATACCTTTCAACTGATGTGGGTCTCCATTCTGCGTCCATTTTAGTTTTTGCGCAATATGACGTTTTCTACACAGAGTCCCCACTGTCACTGGGACTTGCAATGAAAATCGAGAAAATCCGTTAGGCGAAAGTTTGTTTTTGGCATAAGGTGTATATATTCTAAAAAAAGGTTTCAAGACCTTTCACTTGATGTGGTTCTCCATACTGCGTCCATTTTAGTTTTTGCGCAATATGACGTTTTCTACACAGAGTCCACACTGTCACTGAGACTTGCAATGAAAATCGAGAAAATCCGTTAGGCGAAAGTTTGTTTTTCGGCATATGGTGTATATATTCTGAAAGTACATTTCGAGACCTTTCAATTGATGTGCGTATCAATACTGCATCCATTTTAGTTTTTGTATATATTCTGAAAGTACGTTTCAAGACCTTTCAATTGATGTGGGTCTTCATACTGCATCCATTTTAGTTTTTGCGCTATATGGCGTTTTCTACACAGAGTCCCCACTGTCACTGAGACTTGCAATGAAAATCGAGAAAATCCGTTAGGCGAAGGTTTGTTTTCCGGCATATGGTGTGTATATTCTGAAAGTACATTTCGAGACCTTTCAATTGATGTGCGTATCAATACTGCATCCATTTTAGTTTTTGCGCAATATGGCGTTTTCTACACAGAGTCCTTTTTTCCACAACATGGCGTCACTGGAAAATCGAGAAAATCCGTTTAGCAAAGTTTTTTCTTCGGTATAAGGTGTGTATATTCTGAAAGTACATTTCGTCCGTTAGGCGAAAGTTTGTTTTTCGGCATATGGTGTATATATTCTGAAATCAATTTCAGAGACCTTTCAATTGATGTGGGTATCAATACTGCATCCATTTTAGTTTTTGCGCAATATGGCGTTTTCTACACAGAGTCCCCACTGTCACTGAGACTTGCATGGAAAATCGACAAAATCCGTTAGGCGAAAGTTTGTTTTTCGGCATATGGTGTGTATATTCTGAAAGTACATTTCGAGACCTTTCAATTGATGTGGGTATCAATACTGCATCCATTTTAGTTTTTGCGCAATATGGCGTTTTCTACACAGAGTCCCCACTGTCACTGAGACTCCCCATTGTCACTGGAAAATCGAGAAAATCCGTTAGGCGAAAGTTTGTTTTTCGGCATAGGGTGTATATATTCTGAAAGTACATTTCGAGACCTTTCAATTGATGTGGGTATCAATACTGCATCCATTTTAGTTTTTGCGCAATATGGCGTTTTCTACACAGAGTCCCCACTTTACATTGCATCCATTTTAGTTTTTCAATGATGGCGTTTTCTCCATACTGCATCCATTTTAGTTTTTGCGCAATATGGCGTTTTCTACACAGAGTCCCCACTTTTTTCCACAACATGGCGTTTTCTACACAGACTCCCCATTGTCACTGGAAAATCGAGAAAATCCGTTTAGAAAAGTTTTTTCTTCGGTATAAGGTGTATATATTCTGAAAGTACGTTTCGAGACCTTTCAATTGATGTGGGTCTCCATACTGCATCCATTTTAGTTTTTGCGCTATATGGCGTTTTCTACACAGAGTCCCCACTGTCACTGAGACTTGCAATGAAAATCGAGAAAATCCGTTAGGCGAAGGTTTGTTTTCCGGCATATGGTGTGTATATTCTGAAAGTACATTTCGAGACCTTTCAATTGATGTGCGTATCAATACTGCATCCATTTTAGTTTTTGCGCAGATGGCGTTT
>NW_026888457.1:0-9996 GCF_032173495.1 Musca vetustissima
AATTCTTGACTAATCTTAATTGGGCACTCTTCATATCCAGATTCTTTCGTATTCCAATTATTTCGAACCGGGTTTCAAGTAGCTTGTTAGCAGTGATGGTTATTACATACTTACTTAGCTGGCTTGTTACAAAACGGTTGTTCCATATGCCAAGCTTAAAAAAGATTTCCTAGCGCGTCGGTGAAAGTCCATACTCCGAGATATTGTCATCTGCTTCCCCTTCCGTGTGAACCATCAGTAGGCTCGCTTTTATATGCATTTTAAGCTGGGACATTCTCATTCGCACAACATGACGTAGCCAACGTAGTCGCTGCAGCTCAATACGATTGACTATGTTGATGTCCGGGTATAGAATTTAAAGCTCGTGGTTCATTCGACGTCGATATTCACCGTCGACGCAGATCTTTCGGAGAGTTTCCCCTCAAACACACCAAGAGCTGTCTCATATGTTGGCACAAGTACCCATGCTTCAGATCCATATAACAGCACGGGTCAGCAACGTACACAGGATTTCATTTCAGGGGGGTGCCCGGTATTACAAAATGAAAAAATTGGATGTTGCAAAAATAAATATACTGTAAAAAAAATTCATGCATTCAATTAATTCCGCCCCCCTGCGTACGTCCATGGCACGGGTAGTAACAGCGTCTTGTAAAGTGTTTGGTTTAGTCCGGCGAGAGGTGGCCTGATTTCTGAACTGCTTACTTAGACCATAGTGGCATCTGTTGGCCAATACTATTTCCTCCGAATTTCAAAACTGATGCAATTAGTTTTATTTAAGGCGGTACCGAGGTATGTAAAATCTTTGACTACCTCGAAGCTGTAGTTCTCAAGTTTAACATTTGGTCCGAGTCTACTGGACGTCTTGCGTCTTGATACCATCAGCTTGGTCTTCTCGCTATTTACTGCCAGACCCACTTTGGCAGACTCCTTCTCAAATTGTTCAAAGCTGGCTGTTGCCGCTCGCAATCGATGTCATGGGCGTAAGCGGCTGAACATGTGTTGTTTGGTGTACAGAGTGCCATGTTTGTTCACCTTTGCCTCTCGTATGACATTTTCCAGCAGGATGTTAAAAAGATCACACAACAAACGGTCACCTTGTATGAATCCTCGTTCGGCATTGAAGGAATCCGATGGGTCCATTCCGTGGCTATTACAATGAATAAAACTCAGACAATACGAAGAGCTGTTTATCTTCACTGAATACAATCGAACGTTACACGAAGAGTGACTTATTAATGGGGCCTTTTCGATTCACTGCAATCAAACTGTTCCATGCTTCTTTTGCCTACTTTCAGTTTCAGGGAAATTCAATATTTTGCCATAGAAATACCTTCTAATCTTGCATTTTGCACTGTGCTTATTTTCAAACATTGTTGAAAATAATCGAACGTTACATGACGAGTGACTTTGGAATGAGGTCTTTTCGATTCACTGTACTCAAACTGTTCCACGCTTCTTGTGCCAACTGGCAGCTTTTTAGGTAAAATAGCTTTAGGAGAGTGAAGTTCCATATAGTTGCCTTAATTACCTTCCAATCTCAGGTTATGCATCCAGTACTTACATCTGTATTTCGATCTCGGATATCATCTTCCACAGATTTCCTTGAACAGGACTGCATCTGCAAACAAAATGATTCGTAATTGCTTTCAGTTATCTTTTTAAATCTTCTCTCACAGACTGATCTGAATTCTATGCTGCAGAATCTTCGCTTATGGTCTGCAAGATTGACATTTTTTCAAGTCTTATCCAGGCATTTCGTGATGTTCCAAACAACTTTAAATCCAATATAATATCAAATCAAAATATGAAGTGATATGTAAAAGAGATCCCTTATATGATTAAATATAACCTATCTTAGAATAGGTCAGCGCCCACTACATCGTTTCGATATATAAATAAATACCTTTATTCTATTATCATTGACAACAAAAATGTAAATTCATTATAAATATGAAATCATTCATGAAACAGTTTTTTCCAATTCACAAAAATCGAAAATGTTCGTGACAAGTCAATTTTATTGACATGAATGAATTTGAAGCGTAAACCGCGATAGTAGTGTGGCAATTTTTTTTTTTTTGTTATTCATTTCCAATTCACGCCCAACTTTTACACGAAATTGTTGCCATTACGACAGTTATTGGGTTGAAATTAAGGCACCTCTCTCTCTCTCTCGCATGTCACCTCACAACTATAATTTGTTTATTGTTTTTCACTTTCGATGTAATTTTGAATGCCTGACCAGAGCTATTGTTCAGGTGAGTACAATTTAAGTTGTAAAATCAATTTTGTAAGTAAAAAAAAAAAACAAAAACCGAAAACGGAAATGATTGTCACATTGACGTATTATTTATATGTCTGTCATGCAATTGTGGTGGGGAGGTATGACTTTATTTATTTATTATTTTTTTTTCAAGAAACTTGTGTTTGGAATTTTTCCCTTTGTGGGGCCGCTGAATTCTTAATATTCAATATGCGCATTGTTTGAACCTTTTTGTTACAAGAAATTTTGAAATATTTTCTTGATAGAACAATTTTTAAATTTGATCTCTTTTATTAATTTAGTATCATTGATTAAAAAATATTTCTTCAGTATTTTTTTTTTTTTTTTTTTGATTACATTAATTTCTCCTATTATCATTGATTAGGCTTCTAATCCTCCAAAACTGTAAGCATTTAATTACAATTTAATTGACCCTTATATAAAGAAAATATATATAGTGATCAATTTATAAGGTCACTTAGTAATTGTCCCAATCAATTTGTTATTGTAATCGATCGTTCAATTATTATTTTGTTATTGATCGATTTTTACAAAAGTTCATTCCATTATTAATGGAATTAATGGCTGGCAATTTTGTAGTGTTACGAAGGTGGCAAAAGACTGCAGTTCGATTTTTTAAACACTTAAATTTGATACGATATATTAATTGATGTCTGTTCGAATTAAAGATTAACGGCAATGGAAAAATATATTTTTTTAATTAATTTGTAAGGGATTATGGAGTAATTATTTACTATATCGACGCTTCCGAACCATAGTATACTAAGTCTGAAAAGTGAGTTTTTCAGTAGAAGCTCTCAAAGTATGGAAGTTTCATATATCTTGCGGGCCAGGCTAAGTACATTTTTGCTTATAACTTTGGTTTGGATTGGCCGATGATTACCAAAATTTAAGAGAATATAAATTAAGGACCGTATTAGGATAGGATAATTAAGGACCGTCGACTTAGCATACTATGGTTCGATATGTTGTAGTTTATTATTTCCTTAATTGTAATTTATTCGAATTCAACATATAATGGCGGTTCTTTCTGACTTACCCTTTTCATTGGAAATACTTCGATCATTAAGTTCGAAAGGAAGAATTAACTATAAATTTTAATTATGTCTATAAATTTTCTTAGTTGCAATAATTGGTATTAAAAAGTATGTAAAATTACAATTAAGTTAAACTTATTATTATTAAATACAATACAAACCAGTGAGCGGAGCAGTATAGTCGGACGGGGCCGACCATAAGATACCCTATTCAACTTCCAGGAAAATCGAACTTTCTGTGGCACTACATTCTGAGTTATGGTAATATTTCGCGACATTTGCACCCTCATGGCCGAATAGACGTCAACAAATATTATTAATATTCAGAGCAGCTCTTCTAATAACATGTCCAGATTCTCTTCAACGTGAGTTATGTTGTGACTTCGGCGTTCAATTGTGGCCTATAGATTGACTCGAAAAAAACACAAAAAATTAAGTTTTCGGTCCACTATATGATCATCATCGCAAATTATATGCGTTGTCCTTGGCCATACCTGGATCCTCATGGAAAAGTTCAAATCGATCAATGCTATATTTCCGCCCTCTAGTGTGGTAATGATTTACTTAATAATATATGAATACGTAAGCACCTGTAAATATTTAGGTGTAACTGCCACATCCGAGTCCGTACGACCAAGTATATGGTATCTATTTAAGGGAACAAACTCCCCCCCCCCCCCATTCTCGATTTTAATTTTTCAAGATTTTCAAATTCTCTAATTTTTCACACAAAAGTCAGGGTCCATTTGACCCGCTAACTATTGACCGATCTTTATCAAAACATGCATGCTTTTTCTCTGGCCCGATCCCCTTCTCCCTGTACAAATTCGCGATGTTTGGGCCACAATTGCGGCCTCTTGAGCGCCTAGAAAATCAGACAAAAATAAAGTTTTTGGTCCATTTCATCCCCTAAATATTAACCGATCTTTTCAAAAAACAATAGTGGTCTTCATTGGCCAGAACCCATCCTACATGCAAAATTTCTTGAAGATTGGTCCATAACTGTGGCCTGTATCGTGTTTACAAATTATAATGGACAGACGGACGGACACACATGTCTAGATCGACTCAGCTAGTCGAGATATGACGATCGGTATACTTAAAGGTGGGTCTAGGACCAATATTTTGCGGCGTTACAAACTCTTGGGGCTGCACAAAGCTATAATACCCTGACAACACTCTTCGTGCAGCATCGAGGCTACCACAGCTAAAACAGGGATTTTGCATATTTGCATATTTTTTAATAATGAAGATATCGAAATTCTGATTGGACACAAATTCGTTTCAAAGGATTTAGAATTATTTGAAGGGTTCATATTTTTTAATTTTTTGCATATTTGCATATTTTGCATATGCACGAGATATGCAAAAAATATGCAAAATATGCAAAAAATATGCAAAATATGCAAAAAATATGCAAAATATGCAAAATATATGCAAAATATGCAAAAAATATGCAAAATATGCAAAATATATGCAAAATATGCAAAAAATATGCAAAATATGCTAGGTCGATATGCAATAAATATGCAAAATATATGCATAAAATATGCAAAATATAGGCCAAATATGCAAAAATATGCAAAATATATGCTAAAATATGCAAAAATATGCAAAAATATGCAAAATATGCAAAATATGCAAACATATGCAAAAATATGCAAAATATATGCACAATATGCAAAATATGCAAACATATGCAAACATATGCAAAATATGCAAACATATGCAAAATATGCAAAATATATGCAAAATATGCAAAAATATGCAAAATATGCAAAAATATGCATAATATGCAAAAATATGCAAACATATGCAAAATATATGCAAAATATGCAAAATATATGCAAAATATATGCAAAATATGCAAACATATGCAAAATATGCAAACATATGCAAAATATGCAAACATATGCAAAATATATGCACAATATGCAAAAATATGCAAAATATGCAAAAATATGCAAAATATGCAAAAAATATGCAAAATATGCTAGGTCGATATGCAATAAATATGCAAAATATATGCATAAAATATGCAAAATATAGGCCAAATATGCAAAAATATGCAAAATATATGCTAAAATATGCAAAAATATGCAAAATATGCAAAATATGCAAAATATGCAAACATATGCAAAAATATGCAAAATATATGCACAATATGCAAAATATGCAAACATATGCAAAATATGCAAACATATGCAAAATATGCAAAAATATGCAAAATATGCAAAATATGCAAACATATGCAAAATATGCAAACATATGCAAAAATATGCAAAATATATGCACAATATGCAAAATATATGCAAAATATGCAAACATATGCAAACATATGCAAAATATGCCAAAAAAATGCAAAATATGCATAATATATGCACAATATGCAAACATATGCAAAATATGCAAAAATATGCAAAATATATGCAAAATATGCAAAAAAATATGCACGGTGTGCTAGGTCGATATGCGAGAAATATGCAAAAAAATATGAAAAATATTGGCAAAAATATGCAAAATATGAGCAACATATTTCACATATGCAATTATTTTAATCAAAAAAAAAAAAAAAAAAAAAAAAGATTTTTCATGGTAGTGTGCTTTCTTTATTTTTAACCTATAGAAATCTAATTTTGTATGTATGCGTTTCATGGTTCAACTGTTAGATTTTTGGGGCATTATGAAAAATTTGCTAAATATATGTATAAAACATGCAAACATATTTAACCGTTATATGGCGATATACTAAAACGTGGACCGATATATCCCATTTCCAATACCAAACATCCTAGGAGTAATAATATATGTACAAAATTTCAAAGTTCTATCTTTAATAGTGCGACCTAGCATACCGTGCATATTTTTTGCATATTTTGCATATTTTTGCATTTTTTGCATATTTTTGCATATTTGCATATATTTTGCATATTTGCATATATTTTGCATATTTTTCATATTTTTGCATATTTTGCATATTTTTGCATATTTTGCATATGTTTACATATTTTGCATATGTTTGCATATTTTGCATATATTTTGAATATTTTGCATTTTTTGCATATATTTTGCATATTTTTGCATATGTTTGCATATTTTGCATATGTTTGCACATATTTTGCATATTTTGCATATGTTTGCATATTTTGCATATTTTGCATATGTTTTGCATATTTTGCATATTTTTGCATATGTTTGCATATTTTTGCATATTTTGCATATGTTTTGCATATTTTGCATATTTTTCATATTTTTGCATATTTTTGCATATGTTTTGCATATTTTGCATATGTTTTGCATATTTTTCATATTTTTGCATATTTTGCATATTTTTGCATTTTTTGCATATTTTTGCATATTTGCATATATTTTGCATATTTGCATATATTTTGCATATGTTTGCATATTTTTGCATATTTTGCATATTTTTGCATATTTTGCATATGTTTGCATATTTTGCATATTTTTGCATATTTTGCATATGTTTGCATATTTTGCATATGTTTTGCATATTTTGCATATTTTTGCATATTTTGCATATTTTGCATATTTTGCATATTTTTGCATATTTTGCATATTTTTGCATATTTTGCATATCAACAATGCATATTTTGTATATTTTTTGCATATATTTAACGCATATCGACCTAGCATACCGTGCATATTTTTTGCATATTTTGCATATTTTTGCATATTTTGCATATTTTTTGCATATTTTGCATATTTTTTGCATATTTTGCATATTTTTTGCATATTTTGCATATTTTTTGCATATATTTTGCATATTTTTTGCATATATTTTGCATATTTTTTGCATATTTTTTGCATATTTTTGACATGACCCCAAATATCGATCAATTAAAGCATGAAACGCCTAAATACAAAATTTGAGTCCAATCGGATCGAGGTCTAATAATGTCGAAGAACGCCAACAAGTGGTTGGAGAGTCGATGGAAACTAATATCAGACCGTGTGATAATAATTCGACTCAAGAGCAATGTAAGACACGTCACCATAATGCAGTACTCGGTTCCCACGGAAGATGCTGCCACGTTAAATGAAATTCGGTGCGGAGACATTGTGTGCGGATGACATCGATATATTGGGATCATAATGGCAAAGAACGCCAAGAAGTCGTTGAAGAGTCGATGGATCTGACCTTGTGATAATGATTCGATTCAACAGCAATGTAAGAAGATTATGTCACGCTTAATGAAATTCGGTGCGGAAATAATGTGTGCGGACGACATCGACATAATGGGTCGAACATTGCGAGTGGTAACCGCCCACCTTTGAACAAATTGAGAAAGAGTCAGTTAAAATGGGTCTGGCAGTAAATGGCGAGAAGACCAAGCTGATGGTACGCAAAACGGCCAACTGTGGAACTTGAGAAATACAGCTTCGAGGTAGTTAAAGATTTTATATATCTTACATAGACTGCCATAAATAAAGCTAAATACTTCTGTTTTGAAAATCGGAAGAGATTAGTATTGGCAAACAGGTGCTACTATGGTAACAAGTCAACTTCTCGCTACACCGAACTCACACTCTACAAGACGCTGAAGAATGGATACTGGCACAGGCAAATGAGGCAGCTCTTGTAGTGCTTGAGAGAAAAATTCTCCGGAAGATTTATGGGCCGATCTGCGTCGGCAGTGAAGGGGAAGGCCACGAATCCGATGGAAAGATCAAGCTTATGGAACAAATGCGGGAGTAAACCATGGATGCCCTCTGCCACCCCCACTGTTCACAATTGTACTGAATGAAATAATGAATGAAGACGGTTCTCAGAGAAGAAGCATAACATGGAGTCTCTCAACAGTCTGGACTCTCTCAACACGAAGACTTTGACTTATTCGCCATTAGAAAAATCAGCAAAATAAGTACAAACTCTAAACAAAATATAAATTAATTAATTTTATAATTAAATAAAACTTGTCATCAAATAATGGGGTCTCTGGACGCATTTTGTGCCTTGAGATTGGTTCAAAGAGGATTTTCTTTACAGTCAGGATCTCACTAATAATTACTAATTAATACATTTACTTTGAGACACTAATCTGGACCACATTGCCTTTGAGCGTGTTGACTAGTCTCATTCCGAAACTCAAAACAATTAAACAAATTGTGGTTTTGAAGATTAGCAAACAAACTGTCTGACATGTTTGTATACACTTCATTCAAACTTTCCATACAATGCGGATATATTATTTTTAAGGTATGTTGATGTGTTTACATTTTTTTATTTTTAGAATAATTTTTTGGGTAACTTTCCATTTAATAATAGTATTTATACCCTTCACCACACTGTGGTACAGGGTATTATGTCTTTGTGCATATGTTTGTAACAGGCAAAAATAATCGAGATAGACCCATGGTTCCTTTTGAGAATATGCATAGAATCACTTTCTGAATCGATTTATGCACGTCCGTCCGTCCGTCTGTCCGTCTGTCCATGTTAAATTGTAAACAAAGTACAGGTCGCATTTATGATCCGATTTGGATGAAATTTGGCACAGCTCATTTGTTTGGCCCAAGGACGAACCCTATTGAAATTGGGAAAAATCGGTTCAGATTTAGATATAGCTCCCATATATATTTTTGCCCGATTTACGGACTTTAGACCCTGAAAATCTTTCGATTTGCACGAAATTTGGCATAGCGTACTGAATTGAGCCACGAAAGATGTGTGCCAAGTTTCGTGAAAATCGGTTCAGATTTATATATAGCTCCCATATATAGTTTCGCCCGATTTACGGACTTTAGACCCTGAAAATCTTTCTTTGGCATAGCGTACTGAATTGAGCCACGAAAGATGTGTGCCAAGTTTCGTGAAAATCGGTTCAGATTTAGATATAGCTCCCATATATAGTTTCGGCCGATTTTTGGTAAATGGCGTACCAAAGACCCTATATATCTTTCGATTTGCACGAAATTTGGCATAGCGCACTGAATTAAGTCTAGAATGATGTGTGCAAAGTTTCGTGAAAATCGGTTCAGATTTAGATATAGCTCCCGTATATATCTTCCTCCGATTTAAGGTAAATGGTGTACCAAAGTCCTTATATATCTTTCGATTTGCATGAAATTTGGCATAACGTACTGAATTGAGGCTAGAATGATGTCTGCCCAGTTTCGCGAAAATCGGTCCAGATTTAGATATAGCTCCCATATAAAGTTTCGTCCGATTTCATGTTAATGGTACCCCAAAGTCCCTATATATCTTTCGATTTGCAGGAAATTTGGCATAACGTACTGAACTGAGCCTAGAATGATGTCTGCCCAGTTTCGAGAAAATCGGCCCAGATTCAGATATAGTTTCGTCCGATTTCATGTAAATGGTGCACCAAAGTCCCTATATATCCTTCGATATATTTGGATAGAGCTTCCATATATATTTTCGCCCGATTTTAAGTAAATTGGACATCAAACTCTTCATGCTAGTCAGGTTGACATCAAATTTTGCACAACGTACAAAATTGAGCATAGAATTACGTAGTTGCGTTTTCTAGAAGTACAGACATAGCCCAACAGATAACCTATTTATATTTGATTGAAGTCGATTTATATAACTTATGGATATATAGGTAGATTCACATTTAGATAAATATCACATATTTTATTTCATCCAATTTCATGTTAATAGTCCTGTTTAATATATCCATAGTGGTG
>NW_026888458.1:0-9960 GCF_032173495.1 Musca vetustissima
CCTCTGATAGTCCTTGAAAATATTTTCTTTAAATAATCCACGCCTCTGATAGTCTTTGAAAAAATATTCTTTAAATAATCCACGCCTCTGATAATCGTTGAAAAATATTCTTTAAATAATTCACGCCTCTGATAGTCGTTGAAAAAATATTCTTTAAATAATCCACGCCTCTTATAGGCCTTGAAAAACTATTCTTTAAATAATCCACGCCTCTTATAGGCCTTGAAAAACTATTCTTTAAATAATCCACGCCTCTTATACGCCTTGAAAAAATATTCTTTAAATAATCCACGCCTCTGATAGTCCTTGAAAAAAATATTCTTTAAATAATCCACGCCTCTGATAGTCCTTGAAAAAAATATTCTTTAAATAATCCACGCCTCTGATAGTCCTTGAAAAAATATTCTTTAAATAATCCACACCCCTTATAGTCCTTGAACAAATATCATTTATAAAATCCACGCCTCTGATAATCTCTGATACAAAAAATCTACACTTCTTAGTCTTTGAATACATTTTATTTAAAAATATTGGTCAGGTCCTTATATGTGTGCTACATGAAAAATATAACCATATAAAATAGCCTGGAAATATATTTCTCATCTTCGAAAAAAATCAGAATGACAACTACAACCAATTCGATTAAAAATTTGTGCGGCAGGATAGAGACCCTTTAATGATAAAAAACCATACACATTTCAAGATTTTACAAATGAAATTTATGTTGAACTGCAGATATTATCATAGAATATTCCCCACACATCGATAAACAGAACTTTAAATTAATGACATTAACTAATTAGAAATATTAATAATAATTAATAAAAATTACAACTTACCGTTCTGTTGCCTAGATTTTTCACACGGCATGTCAGTTTAACAGTTTTACCCACAAGGCCGGTTATATTTGATGGGACTGTTGTGTCGAATGTTGGTCCACCAGTGCCAGGTGTGGGTAAGTCTTGTAAAAAATCTGTGAAAAATCGTTTTGAAGCTCCCTCCAGAGAAGCTGAAAATAAATAAGAGAGAAAACAAACCAAACATTATTATGATAATGGCATTGGTGGTTAATATTTTTTAAACTGACAACAGGTTATTCATAAACATTTTTTGCATATTCATAAAATTTGATCACAAAAATATAATAATTTCAAATAATGACTCTTTTTTGTTGGCACTTAATATTTTGTGAGGGTTTGGCAAAATACTTGCTTTTTTTGTTCATGCAAAAATATATTACTACCATAAAACCGGCCACCGCACATCATAATAACAATAATGATGATGATGACATTAACATGTTGAATTTTTATTCCCAGTTTTGTTCCGTTTTTTTCGCTGTTGTTGTCTTTGTCAATAAAGGGTGGCGTTATATTACTTGATGTTGTTGTTAAACTTGTGTAGCTGTTAGCAAAGCATATATTAAAAATACATATATATTTTATATCGGTCTTAACAACCAACCAACAATGCCTGCGCCCAAGAGCCTAATACCAATAAACCCGATGACAGCATACATTAACAGCGAGACCAACGCTAAATACTTTGGGTACCACTTTTGGTGGTGGTTATAATGGAATGTTTACACAATGAAGTTTTACATTACACCCTCTCCCCAGGGTGCGTTGTAACATAACAAATATTATCATTATGAATATTATTTTTATACACACACACACAAACACATATGTCAATATAATTTAAAAAATATACCACTTTTTTGTTGTTGTTGGCACACATTAAAAAATGTATCATTTTCAGTATATAAACGTAAAATATTTTATAAATATATACATATCATGACAATGATGGGGTGAAGCGTTGGAGGATGGCGGGAGAGAGGGGAGAGAATGGGTTTTTATAAATAGACTGTTTGTGTTTAATAAACATCGACACTTTATGGAACGCATATATGGGTGGGTATGCGAGTGTATGTAGAAAAAGGAGTGAGGTGTTTTATCCTGAGGAGTACGTTTTATCAAAATAAGTAAAAAATGTACGCTACCCTGGGATGTACTTATTTATTTGTATATAAATTCCTAAGGTTAAATAAATTAATGACAAACAAATATTTTTTCACCCTCCACCATGAGGTGAACTCCATAAGAAATTTGGAATTGTTAAATAATATTTTTTCAAAGACTATCAGAGGCGTGGATTTTTTAAAGAATATTTTTTCAAGGACTATCAGAGGCGTGGATTTTTTAAAGGATATTTTCAAGGACTATCAGAGGCGTGGATGTTGTAAGGGATATTTTCAAGGACTATCAGAGGGGTGGATGTTGTAAAGGATATTTTCAAGGACTATCAGAGGCGTGGATTTTTTAAAGAATATTTTTTCAAGGACTATCAGAGGCGTGGATTTTTTAAATAATATTTTTTAAAGGACTATCAGAGGCGTGGATTTTTTAAATAATATTTTTCAAAGGCGACTACAAAGGCGTGGATTTTTTTAAGAATATTTTTTCAAGGACCATCAGAGGCGTGGATTTTTTAAAGAATATTTTTTCAAGGACTATCAGAGGCGTGGATTTTTTAAATAATATTTTTTCAAGGACTATCAGAGGCGTGGATTTTTTTAATAATATTTTTTTTTCAAGGACTATCAGAGGCGTGGATTTTTTAAAGAATATTTTTTAAAGGACTATCAGAGGCGTGGATTTTTTAAATAATATTTTTTACAAGGACTATCACAAGGCGTGGACTTTTTAAATAATATTTTTTACAAGGACTATCAGAGGCGTGGATTATTTAAAGAATATTTTTTACAAGGACTATCAGAGGCGTGGATTTTTTTAAATAATATTTTTTACAAGGACTATCAGAGGCGTGGATTTTTTAAATAATATTTTTTAAAGGACTATCAGAGGCGTGGATTTTTTAAAGAATATTTTTCAAAGGACTATCAGAGGCGTGGATTTTTTAAAGAATAGTCTTCAAGGGACTATCAGAGGCGAAGATTTTTTAAAGAATATTTTTCAAAGGACTATCAGAGACGTGGATTTTTTAAATAATATTTTTTACAAGGACTATCAGAGGTGTAGATTATTATTTTAATGATTACCCGAAACCTGGATTTTTTAAATAATATTTTTTACAAGGACTATCAGAGGTGTAGATTATTATTTTAATGATTACCTGAAACCTGGATTTTTTAAATAACATTCTGTTTCAAGGAATATCAGAAGCGTGGATTTAAAAAAAATAAATAAATAAAAATAAAATAAAATAAAATTAAATAAAGGACTATCAGAGGCTTGGATTATTATTTCAAGGACTATCTGGATTTTTTATATAATATTTTTTAAGGACTATCTGAGGTCTACATTTTTTAAATCAGGACTTTTTGAGTTGGGGATTTGAAATTATATTTTATAAGGACGTTATGAGCGTGTATTCTGTAAACAATATTTTTTTCAAGGATTTTTTTTACATTATATTTTTACAAGGACTTTCTGAGGCGTAGATTTTGAAATAATATTTTTTGAAGGACAATCAGAGGCATGGATTTTTCAAGGGTCATTTAAGTTGTTATCCGGATTATTTGGTCGAATTGGCTATAATTTGGCATATCGAATTGTTGTGAATATGTCCGGCTGAGCCGAACTCTTTATACACTCCACCATAGGTATACCGACAGTTATTTCAAATTAAGTTTCCCATTCCACAGTTAACAAAAATATAGTGAAAAAGGCAATACCATTTCTTGGGACTATTCGACCGTGTATAGCTTTTTAAATACCAAACATTCTCCGAAGTATGTATTTTATGTTGTGTTCGACGAATACCCAATCCCAAAAACATTTTAAATATATTTACATTACCATATTTCTTTACATTTTCTATTTTCCTGAAAAGCAAAATTGAGTTTCTAAATATTTCCTTTTCGAAAAACATGAAATGTAGGAAAAAACTGTATTCCTTTGCAATTTGTTTAAAAATAACTTTTGAATTTAATTCGATATTTTCTACGTGCTTCAATAAATTCGTTCGAGTGCTGTCATTGCAATAAGTGAAATACATACACTGAGGATATGTTATTCACAAAAACACGCGCACACACCTACACACATAGACCGAGTCAAAGACGTGAAGTCACATCAATCAAATATCAAATGATATTTTACATATCCATGCAAGGAGACGTAGGCAAAAAAAGCGCTGTGATGCATGCGTGTACGAACACCCGTGACGACTGCATGCGGGTGTTGTAGTTGCAGTTTGCAAACTACAATGTCGCCTAAAATAAATGGAAAAGTTTTCGAGTCCTGGGTGATCAATATCTCCATGGCTGCAATAGTACAATGCAGTACGTACGAAATGCAATATTAATGCCTGACATATATAGCTCAACAAAATATATATACGAGTGAGTCGTGAAGAATATGAATCCAAAAAATTGGTTAGAATTTTCGGAGAAATTTTAAAATTTTTTGCTAGCTAATTTAAGAAAAAACTAATATATGTTTACCATAATAGTGGAATTATGGAAGTTCGAAATTAAGAATTTTGAATTTGGAATAAACATTACAATATATTATATCACGTAATATCCCTTAATTTTCGGCCTTACCTCATATATTCCATATACTACCTACACCTACCCATGGGTACGGTGGTCGGTCGTAACTTTTTGTCTCATTTATGACCAATCACACAAAAATGCCTTCCGAAAAAAATATAACAACAATTCTGACGCATAACAACAACGATGAAAATGTACACTGGCAGAGATATGAACTGATAGTTGGTATTGAAAATGCGTTCACAATTGCAGGGACTCAATAAAAATGTGTCAGATTGCTGAAAAAAGAACACACACTCACATTTTTTGTGGTAAAAACCAAAAGGCACTACGAAAAAAATAAAAAGTTGACAGTAAGTGGTTGTTGTCGCTTCCAACAGAAAAAAACAAGAAATGGGGTTTTATTATCTTCAAAGGATATAAAACCATGATATTGTCGACGATGAACATACCCCGGTTAATAATTTTTCATATCGTTGATATCAAAGTGCCAACTGTTGTAAATCGTATTACAATTGTTAATTGAAAATTCAAACATACCAAAATTGCTGTCGGGATGCGGGCAAATGTAATTAAGAAATTGTAAAGAAATTCCACACCTATAAAAAAGGGGAATTGCTCCAATACTTGATTTCGAATTTCGAAGATTGTCAATGGGGAAATACATGCATGAAAACAACTTCGAAGGCTTAAAGCTGTGTGAACATTTATATGAAGATTTGAAGGCGTCCATTACATTTCTCAATCGTTTCATATAGTTTCAAAATGTAGAATAAAATATGTTGGCGAGTAATGTGGGCCAGTAAGTTAAAAAACAGGTTGTGGATTGCTTGTGATAAATTTCTTTTTATTTCAATCTTGGGTAGCAATGAACGCAAAAATAGCCCGCTTGAAGGCAACCGCGGTAATCTGAAGGTCCTAGCTTCATTATTCATCCGATACAGCTTTAATTTCACATATCAAGTTTTCAGAGCTTTTTAATATGAGCCCCGGTTTTTTATAGTGGTTCAGATTACATTGATTTTTTTATTTAAAAATATTTTTCGGCTTAAAAAATAAATAATAATAAACATTTAGGGGAAAGTTAAAAAGTCAGACGGGACCGACTATAAAATACCCTTCACCCTTGGGTACATATGTTAATATCTTTGTCTTATCTTTGGAGGACCATTGAGATGGATCTATCTCGATTCCTTTTTCCCGATACAAACATATGCACAAAGACATAATATCCTCTACTACAGTGTAGTGAAGGGTATAAAAATCAAGGCGGCGTTCTCATATTTCAAGCTTTTTCTAAAATATGAAGGTGACCCACATTACCCGAAGTTACTCTGCAAAACTAAATCTCGAAACAAAGCAAATTTTTGTTGGCAAATACCCCATATTTACACGGAACAACCGATTTCAAAAGCTGTAAGCGTGTTCTTATTATTATCGGCCAAAAATAGGAAGAATGTATTCTAAGTGGATGAAATTTCCAAGTGTTTATTAATGATAAATTTGATAGATCGGACCATAAAATGGTATAACTCCCATACAATGGGTTTTGAAATTTAGTCCGCAAATGGGACCCAGATTTAGATATAGCTCCCTTATATATTATCGATTGATTGTAAATAAATGATGCACCAAGGACCCTATATATGGCTGATAGGCACAAAACGTAATGCTGTTGGTATAAACTAACATGTGACAAATCGGTTCGTATTTGGATAAAGCTTTAATATATATGTTCGTCCAATTTTATTATTCTGGTGCACCAAAATCCTCGTGTTTGTCAGATTGACATGAAATTTGCACAACGTACAAAATTGACCATAGCCCAACGGATGTCCATTTATATTTGCTTGAAATCGATTTACATAATTTTGTCTCATTGCAAGAAGCGAATGGCATGTTTATGGATTGATTAAGTCGGTTAACATTTAGTTCATCCAATGTCATGTTAATGGTCCTTCAAAAATGCGACGTCTTTTAGAATTAATCTGTTTAATACACCCATCGTAGAGAAGGGTACCATATAGTCGGCCCGTTCGACTTTACTACTTGTCTTACTGGTTTTAAAGACTTGAAACATTACATACTTGTATTTGAAAACATAAAAAAGAGGAAACTCATTTGAAAAAAAAAGAATTGTTGTGGTTGTAGTTTTTTGTTTATTTTTTATTTATTTTTTTTTTCTATTTTCGACCAAGCTGGAAAATGATAAGATCTTCACCGATTGGATTTATTGTAGTTCATGCGATAGCTAGCTAGGTCCAGAATAACTTTTGGAACTGGTTGGATTAATAGTTTTGGAGTCATCGTGACCGCCAATCTGAAAACACTGTTTCGAGAAAAACACATTCAAATGTTTTTAAAATTTTCATATGAAATATTGTCTCCATAAAACAAAGATAACCTTCCTGTTACAGTGAAAGTGTGATAAACCAAACCAAAATGTATGGCACCTACAAATTAATATAGTAATTATTACAGTTTATTTCTTAATGCCGGAAGTTAACTCAAATCGAGTTTATTAAATTTCAGCAATTATAACCATTTTCCTCTGTGTACACATTGTGGTGTGAGCAAGCAAACTTCAAACTACAATTTTTTTCCAATTAAAACATATAATTTTATTGTTATTATTGCAGCTGCACTTTTGCATTTTGTAACTGACTACATAAATATAATTTGCATTTAATGTGCAAAAAACACAAAAACAAAAAACGAGAGCGAACGAAACAATAACACATACTAGCAAAAAACACATCATACCATTTAATAATAAACAGCAATACATGCAATCATACACACTCACACACACTTGCACAGCATATACAATATGCATATGTTATTGGCATGGCTAGCAAGGACATTGTCGGGAAATCGGTATTGCCGCCGCTCTATAAATTGCATGTTTATAAAGTTGAACGCATAAACAATTTCTTTTTTGTTGGTGCTGTTGTTGTTTTTGTGCATGCAACATGAAACCTATTATCGTCCTCATCATCATCATCATTCAGCCATTGTTGTCCTTCTATATCCTCTCATAACCATCAGCCATTTGCTGATGGGGGCGAAACTATAACATATCATATGTGAACTAACAGCTATTGGAGGTTGTGTTGGTGTTTATGCAACTTATGGCTCCCAAGTTTTTTTCTCTCATAACGTCTCATGGCAATATTTACTTGCTGTTTTGTTATTGTTGTTTTTGTTATTGCTATACATGCGATATGCAGAATATGGCAAACATTAACGTTTGCGCTCGCCCATATAATGCAGTTGCACCCGCGTTTCTTTCTTTCCGACATTTATCACGAAAATGCTACAACGCAACAATTAAAAACAATGCAATAGCGGCAACAGCGATAACTTTAACACTAACAACAATAAAATGTAGCCGATACACACACGAACGCTCACATGTTTGCATTGGGACATTTAACGCCAGCTTTTTAATGTTTGATAGCGTCGATACCGTTTAGTTGATAGCGTCATATGGCGTTAATTACATCTTAACAGAAGCTGCAGCGAATTGGTCTTGTCGTCATTATAGTTTTATTTGCCATTTTTCGTTTTAGGGTGACATTCTTCGGGGGAACGGACAATTTGTTATGGTATTGGGCGTTTGCGTAATTTGCTGACACATACAATAAATAGCTCTTTAAGAAATGAGGATAGGATTATTTGGTAAAATAAATTTGCGAAAGGTTTCAAGAGCTTTTTGTCGATATTGCGAAACTAATAGAAGACAATTCAGAATTATCTTAGAAAATAAAATGAGCGACACTATCACACAGATCATAACATGAGAACCTGTGTTAAATTTCAGAGCTGTATCTATACGTTGAGGTCTATCAGGCATTCGCAACATTCAGTAGCACATGGGATATGAGAGTATAAATTTAGAACAAGCGAAAAAGCGGTAAGTTCGGCCGGCCGAACTTTGGATACCCTCCACCATAGATATATTGACAGGTACTAGAAATGAAAATATAGGGAACATACCAAAAAGTGGACCTATATCGACATTTCTAAAAACGGAATATGTAAACCATAATAAAAATTATAGAAATTTTTAAAAAATAATTATACCCTCAGTCTTATGGCTAATGAGGGTGTATACACTTTAAGACGATGAAAATGTGCCTCATCGAAATATTGGTTCTCGACCCCATGTTTCTTTGGACCAAATCCATTTCAGAAAATTTAGATTTCATCCGAACTTTGCCCAGCTTATTATTTCTTCCAAGCTTAGTTCAAATTCTGGAACTTCCAATCAGGGGCTAGGTCTAAATGCGGCTATAGTTCATAGTATCGAACCTTACGTTCTAATTGTTTATCTCTCTATCCTCCGCAGGTGAAATGATAACAAAATAGTCTTAGAACCAAACTCAAAACGCGGAACAAATCAGATAACTATTTTAATATAAAAAGGAGGTTATATGGTGACTACCCCAAAAAGGGGGCGAATATTAAACATTTTTGGTAGAGAGATTTGTTACCATATACGATTACAAATTACCAAATTGCAGCAAATTAGGTTGAAAAATACGCTCAAGAACCCCCAAATACCGAAAATTGGGGGTACCCTTATATGGGGGCTATCCGAAAAAATGGACCTATATTCATAATTTTTGGTGGAGAGATTTGGAACCTATTAAGAACCCAATGTACCAAATTTCAGCTTATTCGGTTGAAAAACGCGCTCAAGAACCCCAAAATTCCGAAAATTGGGGGGTACCCTTATATGGGGGATATCCGAAAAAAATCACCTATATTTATAATTTTTTGTGGAGAGATTTGGTACATATTAAGAACACGAAATACTAAATTGCAGCCAATTCGGTGGAACAATACGATTAAAACCCCCAAAATACTGAAAATTAGGAGGTACCGTTATATGGGGCTACCAGAAAAAGTGGACCTATATTTATAATTTTTTGTGGGGACATTAAGTACCCAATAAGAACCCAATGTACCAAATTTCAGCGTATTCGGTTGAAAAACGCGCCCCAGAACCTCAAAATACCGAAAATTGCGGGGAAATGAATATTTCGATGAGTTACAAACGGAATGACAAAATTAATATACCCTCCATACTACGATGGAGGGTATAAAAAAATAGATGTTTAAAATTTGTGTACCTATGCAAGAGGATCAATATGACATATTTCCGGAATCTATCGAAATTTAAAATTTTTATACACTCCACCATAAGGTGGGATGTCCGTCTGTCTGTTGAATACACAATCGATATCGCAATAATTAATATAGAAATTTTGCGCTGACATTGCTAATATTCATAGTATGTTTGGTAATGCAAACATTTTGAAATAGTTCCCACATAACAGATCATGTTAAGTTAGCAGAATATTATAAATTTATTTTTCAGTAAAAAATTGACAATTTGTAGGGAAGGTACCAGATGAAGTGGTATGATA
>NW_026888459.1:0-9779 GCF_032173495.1 Musca vetustissima
CTTGACAACATTACGTATTGCTATACGTGAAGTACTCTAATATAGGACTATTCAAAAATTTTACCAATTGCCATACAGCGATACTCCAAAATTCGGTGTTTAAAGACTTTCTTCTTTTTTTAACTAATCAGCTATAATTATGTATTTTTGTTTCCCACTGGGTGGAAAAGTACCCTGTGCAAAGTTCTATCGCTATCGGAGAAATATTAAATGTCTGTAGTGCAACATTTACATAAAACCGGTCGAAGCTGTATATGGGAACTATATCGAAATCTGAACCGATTTTCACGAAACTTACACACATCGCCCTAGACTCAATTCAGTACGCTATGCAAAATATCGAGCAAATCGAACGAAATATAAGGGCTTTAATGCATGATTTACACAAAAACGGACGAAAATATGTGTGGGAGCTATGTCTAAATCTAACCCGATTTTTTACGAAACTTAACACATCACTCTTAATTGAATTCAGTACGCTATGTAAAATTTCGTGCAAATCGAAAGAAATATAGGGGCTTTTTACACAAAATCGGACACTTTGTTGTACTGCAATCATATTGTAGTTACGTCCTTTTGTCTCTGATATTATCATGTCAAAAGGACGTAATTGACATAAAACCTTTAGAAACCAAAAACAAATTATTTTTTTTTAAACTTCAAAAAAATTTCTAGCCATGCTCCATTTTTATAGATTTTATAACGTTTTTTGCTTCTCCTGTAAAATTATTAAAAGTGTAGTTATGTTCGTTTGCATTTATGATGACGATATATTCTTAATCCGAATTTTTAACCGAATTGACTTTAATTGGGTACTTTTAATTCTAATGGGGTAGCAATGGGGTCG
Source organism: Musca vetustissima (assembly GCF_032173495.1). Lineage (NCBI taxonomy): Eukaryota > Metazoa > Arthropoda > Insecta > Diptera > Muscidae > Musca > Musca vetustissima. The sequence goes on from NW_026888459.1 coordinate 848, forward strand.
TGAAAATCGGTTAGATACAGCTCCCATATATAGTGTCGTCCGATTTCAAATATATCCTTCGATTTGCACGAAATTTGGCATAACGTACTGAAATGAGCCTAGAGAGATGTCTGCCAGGTTTCGAGAAAATCGGTCCAAATATCTATATAGCTCCCATATATAGTTTCGTCCGATTTCGTGTAAATGGTGCACCAAAGTCCCTATAAATCTTTCGATTTGTACGAAATTTGGCATAACGTACTGAATTGAGCCTAGAGTGATGTCTGCCTTGTTTCGTGAAAATCGGTCCAGATTTAGATATAGCTCCCTTTTATTATAGATTGATTTTAAGTAATTGACGCACCAAGGAACCAACAGGCTGATAGGAACAAAACGTTCTGAAATTACTATAACCTAACCTGTGACATGTTTGTTTGAAATCGCTTAATATTTGGATAGAGCTTCCATATATAATTTCGCCCGAATTACGTAGTTGCGTTTTCTAGAAGTACAGACATGGCCCAACGGATGGCCTATTTATATTTGTTTGAAGTCGATTTACATACTTTATGGATAGATCTAGGTAGATTCACATTTAGATAAATATCACATATTTTATTTCATCCAATTTTATGTTAATAGTCCTGTTTAATATACCCATAGTGGTGAAGGGTATCATATAGTCGGCCCCGTCCGATTTTACTACTTTCCTTACTGGTTTATTAAATTCGTCGGACTTGCATATGTTTTGACTCATTTGACCCGAATTATCCATTTTATCAATAGTTTTTACTGGAAAGTACCAAACATTTCTGAAAAAAATACAATTGCAGTTTCAATGAAACCTAAATCGTTGAAAAAAATACTGAATATTTCCACGCAGTATATTTCAGTAAGTATGTAAATATTTAAAAAAAATATAGATGTTTTGTTAATAAAATATTATTCATGGCATGTTAAAGGTGTTACATTAACAGCAAGATAATAAAATTTAAAAAAAAACATTTACCATTGAGCGCCATCTCTTGGCAATTTTTAAAATTTGAATAAAACCGTAATGAGGAAGCTTTGACACCATATAAAAGCTTTAAGAGCATTGGTTTTGTCGCGGTGTTCATTATAAACAAAATATAAAAAGCTTTATTGTTCTTTCCTAAATAAAGCTCATGAAAACCTTTGCTACAAAATAGTTGTCAAGACTCACACCGCTCATTAGATTTTAATAACCATACTTACACACACATGTATTGAACACACTCACCTGCAACGAAATATAAAATAATAATTTGTTATTAAAAATATCGATGCTGTGCAAAAAATAATTATATTAATAAATAAATGTATGAATAGTTATATAGGTATAAATTGCAAGGTATTACTAGACACAACAATAGACGATTTTATGTTTGTCAATGTAAAATGCATGCCAGATATGAACATGCGGAATTAATACACCATACAGTTTATGGTAATTCTTTTCGAACCGGAGTTTCAATATCAATTGCAATCGGTATTGATGTCAAACATATTCTTCTACACATACTATTGACATCTAGTGTCTAAAACGCAGCAGAGCTTTTTGTATAAATAAAAAAATTATACATATTCCTAGTTTCTGCAAACATGTTAAAAAGCTTTCATGACCTATCTTATATTCCGTATGAAATTTAAATAGCGTTATATATACAAAAAGCTTTATTCAGGTCAACTATTTTCTCCCGAGTATAAGAACTTGCGTACGACCCTGAAAGCTTTAGAAACATATAAAGTTATTCTCGAATTGTGAATGTGTACTACAACTAACTGTTATATACTGTTTGGTTTACACTCATGTATTTAGTTTACAGCCTTTTTTTCTGTAGCTGTGTTAATGTGAAATACTTTTATTATTGCTGAGTAATGCTTTTCTGTAGTAGGGGTGAGTGTCTATAATAAATTGTGTATGGTCATTTCTTCCGTTCGTTGAGTATTCAACTCAAACTGGTATAATATGACGGCAGGTATGTCATATTATACCAGTTTGTTTTGATTAGACAAATATGACTTGAAATGAAATTTGTGTTTATGTTAAAGAAATTTTATAATAAGGTACATTTAAGTATCAATGCCAAATTAGGACATATGGACATATAAACATATTATGGCTAAGAATACATCAGTACCTAAAAGGTTTTCCTAAAAAGGGAATAATCATTAAACTGCCAAGCAAATTAATTTCGTTAATTAAAGATTCATTGCACACACCAGACCACTTTATAACGATTTTTTTTAAGGTTTTTTGGTTTAGACCCTAACAACATATATCTGATTCAATAATAACCAGTAAGGAAAGTTCAAAAGTCGGACATAGACATAGAATCTTTGGAGGACCATTCAGATGAAATCGGGAGAAAATAAATGGATAAATATTGGGAGTTTGGGGCATCATTTACATAAAATCGGACGAAACTATAGGGGAGAGGGGGCATCTTTGAACACTTTTTTATTTCAAGCCTCATAAAATTTAATATTTTATAATTTTTGGTTTCTTATAAATTTTAACTAAAAGGTACATATGTAACCTTTAAAATGAATATACATACTTTAAGCTTGATATAAATATTTTATTGCTGTTCTAAGGGAAGAAGTCAAAGTGTTCAAAACATTTTTGAACGGCTTGGTTTTTTACAGTGTTTATGTTAAAATATAAATGTATTTTATTCAAACATATCCGAAATGCATTTATTTATTAATTATTTATTAAAAACTATATACACAAATTTTCGAAAATTAAAAAAAAATCAGATCAAAATTAATTAAAACATAAAATGACATAAAAACTACAGTTAATTTCGTAGTCTTATTATCCCATTTGAAATTTTGAGAAATCGAAGCCAAAAGTAAAAAACTCCGCTTTTTACTCGAATTTAATAGGCATGTTCAAAGGTGCCTCACCCGTGGCATTTTACGGAAATGTATAAAATTTTTTTTTGTAATAAATATATATTAAAGAAATTACATTAGTTATGTTTGAAATGATTATTGGAATGCAAAAAAAAATTGCTTAACGAAAGAAAACTTTCACAGAATTCTTCCTGCGCCCTTACAACCAAAAGAATAAAATTTTACAATTACACTGTAAAAACATGGTCACTAGCCAAAGTGGTTTACGCAGATAAAGAACAAGATTGCCATATACAAAAATTTGGTAGCGGGTCGGAAAAAATTTAAACCAATGGTGCCCCCGTTCAAAAAGTGCCCCCTCTCCCCTATATGACAGATATATTTAAATCTGAACCGGTTTTAACAAAACTTCGCAGACATCAGTACTCTGTGCAGAATTGTGTTCCAATTGGACAAATATTGGGAGTTTGGTGTATCATTCACAAAAAAATCGGACGAAACTATATATGGGAGCTATATCCAAATCTGAACCGATTTTAACAAAACTTCACAGACATCAGTCTGGACCTAATTCAGTACTCTGTGCAAAATTTTGTCCCAATCGGACAAACATTGGGAGTTTGGTGTATCATTCACAAAAAATTGGACGAAACTATCGACATGCGTAAATCGACTCAGAAAGTGATTCCATGCATATTTTCAAAAGGAACCATGGGTCTATCTCGATTCCTTTTGCCTGTTACAAACATATGCACAAAGACATAATACCCTGTACCACAGGGTAGTGAAGGGTATAAAAACCTGTCTAATAGTTAAGCAATCAAATCACTCCTTTGCGACACTCTTAAATTGTGCATCGAGTTTACTAATAATACAAAAAGCCAAATTAACAGAAAACTTTAATGACCTTCAAAAATTCGAAGAAATTTTAAGATAATTTGAAACAAAATTGCAGGCATAAGCGGACCATGGTGTGGTCAGGCCTATATAGAACGTTTACACCTTTTTGGCAGGCAAAAACTTAAAAATTCGTCCCACGGACCATATATGGCAACCGCCCCATTGTTAGTATATTGACGTCAGTATTTTTCCTATTTAGTGACTTCAAAAAGAGGTGCAGAGATATTATAGAGCACGTTATTGAAGAAAAATGGCTATATAGGTCGAAGTTTTGATATAGCCCTTACGTAAAGGTATGACCCATGTTCGCTATTATTAAATTGTCAACAAAATGTTTTCATCGAAACTGGCATATTGGGTTCCTGGGGAATAAAAAATTCATTTTAGAATTTTTCAATGCAAGTTAAGCTTTCCAAATAGTAAATGTTACAAATGTTTCGCTTAATTTTCGATTTGTTAAATTCGAATACAATTTTTTGTACGAATGTCTTAAATTTCAAAGCTATATCTACATTATTGTGATCTCATCTATCAATAGTCAGACGAACGTGACTAAGTCAACATGGCATTGTATTTTGTTAATAAATTACGATAACAAACAATTAAATAGATTTAACTATCTTCGCCGAGCATCAATTTGGAAATTGGCTCATTGAGAAAGATTTACATTACCTCCTTGGATGTGGGTGTATCACCTTCAATATAGTCATCTAGGACTATAGGTCGTATGAGTTATTTTATTTCATTTTAAAAACCAGTAAGGAAAGTAGTAAAGTCGGACGGAACCGACTATATGATACCCTTCACCACTGTGGATATATTCAGACGTCGCATTTTTTAAAGGACCAGTAAAATGAAATTGGATCCATAAACATGTCTTTCTGCAACCTATACTAAATTGTTTATTTGATCAGATATAGAGTTGCTTCTTATAAAGAGACAAAATTATGTAAAAAGTCAATTTAACACAAATATGTGATTATTTGGATAAATATCTGATAAACATGAGGAGTTTGGTATACCATTTACTCAAAATCGGAAGCACACTTATATATGAAAGCTATATCGAAATCTAAACCGATTTCATCGAAACTTATCACACTTTAGGTTATACTACTGTTTTGTGCATTTCGGTCACATTTTGAGTTCTTGGTGGATCATTTACTAAAAATCGGGAAAAAATATATATGGTAGCTCTATACAAATTTTAACCAATTTCAACAAAATTTTCCACATGCTAGGTTATTTTCAAATTAGCACGTTTTGCAAAATTTTGTGTCAATCGGCCTAACGTTGGGTCTTTGGTGTACCATTTACTGAAAATCGGACGAAGCTATATATGGGAGCTATATCTAAATCGGAACCGATTCCTACAAAACTTGGCAAACGTTGGGCAATACTAATTTCAGTACGTTTTGCAAAATTTTGAGCCAATCGGACCCACCTGGGAAGTTTGGTGCCGAATTTATATCTAACTTTTATGTTATACTAACTTCAGTACATTGTGCAAAATTTTGTGTAAATATTGTGTAAAATCGGATGAAAATATATATGTGCAAGCTATATCTAAATTTGAACCGATTTCAACGAGACTTGCCAGAGATTAATTTATTTTCACTACAGTTCATCGGACAAACTTTGGGTCTTTAGTGCACAACTTACATAAAATCGGAAGAAAATATATATAGGATCTACATTAAACCCTTACAAAATATATATGGGAGCTATATCTTTATCTGAACCGATTTTCCCGAAACTTAACACACATCATTCCAGACTTTATTCAGTACGCTATGCCAAATTTTGTGCAAATCGAAAAATATATAAAGACTTTGGTACAACATTTACCTTAAATCGGATTAAAATATATATGAAAGCTATATCTAAATCTGAACCGATTTCCACGAAATTTAACACACATCATTCTGGACCTAATTCATTACGCTGTGCCAAATTTTGTGCAAATCGAAAGTTATATACGGACTTTGGGGCACCATTTACAATAAATCAGACGAAAATATATATGGGAGCTATATGTAAATCTGAAACGATTTTCAGGAAACTTAACACACATCATTCTGGTCTAATTTATTACGCTGAGCCAAATTTCGTACAAATCGAAAGATATATAGGGACTTTGATACACCATTTACCTAAAATCGGGCAAAACTATATATGGGAGCTATATCTAAATCTGAACCGATTTACACGAAACTTACCGCACATTTTTCTATACCTAATTTATTACGCTGTGCCATATATCGTGCAAATTGAATGATATTAAGGGACTTTGGTACACCATTTACCTTAAATTTTTCCCAATTTCAATATGGTTCGTCCTTGGGCCAAATAAGTGACCTATGCCAAATTTCTTCAAATTGGGATTATAAATGCGACCTGTACTTTACAATTTAACATGGACAGACAGACGGACGGACATGCATAAATCGACTCAGAAAGTGATTCTATGCATATTCTCAAAAGGAACCATGGGTCTATCTCGATTATTTTTGCCTGTTACAAACATATGCAGAAAGACATAATACCCTGTACCACAGTATGGTGAAGGGTATAAATATAGATGTACTTGGGTACTAAGTTCAGATGTGATGATGTTATACATAGGAATAATGAAGCGGTGCAAGTGTGTCTTTTCTAAAATATTTAAATAAATATTGTTTAAATATTTTTCTCAGAAAGCTCCTCAATATACTCGAGAGAACATAACCATGTAGTTATGTAGAACATAACCATGCAACTTTTAAAACTTTCCATGGTCACCAAACACAAAATCTGTAAATTTAACAGTAAAATGTTATTATGAAAGATTTTTAAACCACATTAACATTTGCTGTTTCACATTCCCCACAAAAATAAAAAATCATCGAACAAGCAACAGTTAACTCCACTGATTAGAGAGTGGGGGTGGGACAGTAAAACATAACAATGTTAATAGAGTCTCAAAGCCAACATAGAGAATCGTCAGGACACCACCATCAGCATAATGACAATAATTGTCACGTATTTGAAAACATAAAAAATGTATGTGATCTGACAGAGACATTAAAGTCACCGGGAGACTGACACATAGCAGGCCACATCTACATGACGTTCGAACATAACAACTTGACACCGAAAACAACATGGGCGAAAAAAACACGAATAACCGACACTTAGTTGCCATTAGGACAGTCTATAATGGACTACTAAACGTCATAATTCCCCACAAATGCCAACATGACATCTCTCTGTCCACCTTTCCTTCCCGTCAACTCAACATTTTTTTTATTACACGACAAACATAACCCTCATCGTCAACCATCATCAACCTCAATGAGATGTTGGAGGATGAAACAGTTCCGCTGCAAAAATAATAATAATAATGATGATGCCGGTGGTATGCCGATTTGTTGAACCGCACTAAACAAAATGATGTTGTGCCGGAGCACGAAAATATACATTGTGGTCAAGTGGGGGTGGAAACCCCCGAACGGAATTCGAGGAAAAGTGAAAAGTCTTTTTATGGTCATTCCTAGTGCCCCATTATAAATATACAACAACATTAATGTAGAGAAACATTAACTTTGTTTGGAGTGCCTAAAAATGAAAACTTCCTTTTTATCGCTACCGCTATTTTGGTTGATAGTTGGAAATATTTTTATTATTTTTTAACTGGAAACATAAATTTTTTTAGTATGAAATGTAAAATGTGTAGAGGTTGAAATGTGTGTCTGTGATGTTAGATATGAATTCACGTAGTAGTTAATGGGAGATTTTGTGGACCACGAAGGCAGGGTATACGATGAATATTTTATTATAGGAATTTGTATCGACTATTTTTATGACTAAGTCCTAGGAACTGACAGGAATTCACGAAGTATGTACCACTAGAACCTCTTTCACTAAAAACGATCATTAAACAAGGGCTTCATTTACATTCCTGACTAGACCTCCCCTGCATGCCTCTGAACCCTTCACATTCAAAATAAAATTGTTTAAAACTTATTTTCATAATTTATTTTAAATTCTAGTTGATTCTCTCTCTCTGTGCACAAAATTTAACTAATATTTTTTCCGGCCGACATACACTGAATGAACGACAAAAATTATAAATCGCATTAATTCGGTTTACATTCCATAAACATTCAGCGACAAAATCCTGCATAAAAGATTTTCAGTTCAGTTTATTTTTGTGTTGCATCGCCACGATTCGGTGAAAACAAATTTTGTAACAAAGAATATGGGTCAACAAAAGTTCGGCGAACCGCAATAGTTTTTTCAGTAATATGAATTATTTCAAAAGTGGTTATTATGGTAAATTATGTGTAAATAAAAATGCCGAAAAGAATCGAAACACAAGGAAAGAAAAATACAGAAATTAAAAAGTAGAGAATTATCGAAATTTAATTTTCACATTCAAGAGAAGTTGAATATCTACACCAAATGCTAAGCTGAACTGAAGGTATCAACAATTGATATGGCTAGTATTAATACCTGAGTTGGTGAGCAATTTGTGTGAGTTCCTGCCATTTGGCCTACCTCACTATGGCTAAGCCACAAGCGGAATTACGCCCACCAGCGCACTAGCACCGAAGTGTTGTACCAATCGGAGAGCATGCAGAAGGTACACTCTCCCCCTTGATGAGGAGCGAAACCACAACACCCGCGAAGCTCCCTGGGGTGTCACACCAACTGTCAGGCTGAATCAACAGATTCAGGGGCACCTGACACCTGCGGTACGAATAACCTCCGATCAGGCCAGTTTGACGCAAGTCCGGGCTAGTATCCCAATACCAAAAGGGCAACTACGATGTAACACAACAACACAGAACACAAACAATTGACATGCTGTCCTCACGGACTGGCCCAAAGGACCGCGGCAACGGACACCATAACACAAACATTTCACGAAACCGCCCTCAAAGACAGCCTTCACTACAGACTGGAGTGAACCTTGTGAAACATACAAAATCGGGAACAACCCACGATGCAACAGCCATCAGGAACCAGCCCGCTCCTCACCAAAAGGTGCACCAACACCCACCGCCACCTGGTGCACCAACCCACCACCAACCGGTGCAACCGATCAAGCCTACTTTCAAGGGTGCTATGCACTAGGACCTCCATTAAGTGCTGAACTTCTCCTAAATGCTTCACGAGCAAAACAATT
>NW_026888460.1:0-9903 GCF_032173495.1 Musca vetustissima
GCCACCTAAAGATTAAAAACACATTCTTTAAAAATCCACAACAATGGGCCTCCTAAAGATAAAAAACACATTCTTTAAAAATCCACACCTATGGGCCTCCTAATGATTCAAAAAATATTCTTTAAAAATCTACACCAATGGGCCTCATATTGATCCAAAAAATATTCTGCTTTATTGGTCTCTCAGGGCTTCATAAAATATTTTTAAAAAATCCACGCCTATGGGTTCCCTAATGATCCAAAAAATAATCTGCCTTTTTGGTCTCCCAGGGTTTCATAAAATATTCTTTAAAAAATCACGCCTCCTAATGATTTAAAAAATATTCTTCATTGGTCTCTCCGGCTTCATATTCCTTATATTCTTTATTCTTTAAAAATCCAAGCCTTTAAGCCTTCTAATGATTCAGAAAATAGTATATAAAAAATCCACGTCTATAGACCTCAAAGGGCTTCAGAATATATTCTTTACAAATCTACGCCAATAGCCCTCCAAATAATTAAAAAATATTCTTGAAAACTCCACGCCTATTGGACTCCTAATCATTAAAAATATATTCTTTAAAAATCCATGCCCATTAATGATTAAAAAAATATTCCCTAAACGATTCTCATAGGTCTTCATAAAATATTTCATCCGAAACCCGAAACTGGCCTCGTTGTCCTTAATAAAATATTCCATAAAGTCAAAAAAATATTCTTACAAAAATTCACTCCGTTAGTCCTTCAAAAAATCCTCGCTTATGGATCTCTTGGTCACTTATAACATATCCCCTTGGGCATCCATGAAAATGGTACCATAATAACTTTTATTTTCCTGTCGGCAGCACAACTGTGGCAAATAAATACATTTTTTATATCCCCCTCTTGATTAACACATTTCGCAAATAACACAACAAAAATGTCGAAATTTTATGACATCGTAAACAAATAATTTTTATTATCCCAGATATTTTCTCCGTCGCAGCCAAAAAGCGAATAACCTGACCACCATTTGCCTTCACGTTGCGTTAATGGTATTTCATTAAAAATTCAAGACAAGATGTCAATAATAAATTCCAAATAAAATGAAAAGCTAATCAAACTGGAAGGGTTGTAAATTCTTAGAAGACGCACTCATATTAATATAGGTAAAAGGAACCCTTTACATTACCACCGCCACTACCAACCTCTCCTTGGCCTTTGCCATCATTAATAACACAAAAAGGTTGAACATCAGTTGAAGTAGAAAATTGATCGTTAAACGAAAGCTACAATTGCCAATAAACAAATGAAGGCAAGTCATAAAGTTTATAGCTAAAGGATAGAAAAATTGGGACGAGTGCTTGGAAGAGTTTGGTCACGCGTCCGTCTCACATTCGTATCAGGTGAGTGGTACACAATGTGATAAAGGGGAAAGCAATATTATATATTTTATGAAATAGAGGCAACGATGGAATTAAAATCACCTTTAATTACAGTCATACTCATTTTGAACAGATTTTCAAATTTTAGAATTTATTGTAATTTCATTACAAAATTAAATAGTGATGCAATTCAGGGATTTACAACAACTAAAAAATTCCGAATTTTGGTTAGATTAGCAAATGTTATACGTTCGAATATATTATAGCTTTTGGAAAGTGAATTTAAGAATTCTGGAGACGGCACCGAAATAGCAATTAAAGGAAATATGCAAAATTACAGCCTTCAAAGGATTTCTTTCAAAAAAGGTCTTAGTCCTTTTTCGGTCTACTTTCAAACCACATGTGGAAACACAAACTGTGTCAACATCAGCCATTTTCAATTGGCATCAATTTTACTGTGGAATCATGTTTAGCTATTAACGTTGTCATTAGGCGAAGAATACGAAGATGAGACAGAGACAAACAAAATAGTGAACAAAGAAATGATAGGAAACCCATTGCCTAGTCTTGGTGTGGCATTTAGGCGTCTGTCCTTCATGTTTTCTTTCCGTTCTTCCTGAATGCGTGTCAATTTTTGTTGTTTTTGAACAAAAATTTTGCAAACATAAAATAGGACACAATACCGAGAAGAAATATTAGGTGAAATCAAGAAGTAGAATTACAAGTGACTCATAAAATCTTCTTAAAAAATCAAGCCTATAAGCCTCCTAATGCTTCTTCTTAAAAAATCGCCCTTATACTCCTCCTAATGCTTCATAAAGTCTTCTTTAAAAAAATCACGCTTAATGCTTCATAAAGTCTTCTTAAAAAATCACCCTTAATGCTTGATAAAATCTTCTTAAATTAATCACGCATATACGCCTCTAAATGCTTGATAAAATCTTCTTAAAAAAATCACGCATATACGCCTCTAAATGCTTGATAAAATCTTCTTAAAAAAATCACGCATATACGCCTCTAAATGCTTGATAAAATCTTCTTAAAAAAATCACGCCTATACGCCTCCTAATGCTTCATAAAATATTCTTTAAAAATCCACGCCTATACGCCTCCTAATGCTTCATAAAATATTCTTTAAAAATCCACGCCTATACGCCTCCTAATGCTTCATAAAATATTGTTTAAAAATCCACGCCTATACGCCTCCTAATGCTTCATAAAATATTGTTTAAAAATCCACGCCTATACGCCTCCTAATGCTTCATAAAATATTGTTTAAAAATCCACGCCTATACGCCTCCTAATGCTTCATAAAATATTGTTTAAAAATCCACGCCTATACGCCTCCTAATGCTTCATAAAATATTGTTTAAAAATCCACGCCTATACGCCTCCTAATGCTTCATAAAATATTGTTTAAAAATCCACGCCTATACGCCTCCTAATGCTTCATAAAATATTGTTTAAAAATCCACGCCTATACGCCTCCTAATGCTTCATAAAATATTGTTTAAAAATCCACGCCTATACGCCTCCTAATGCTTCATAAAATATTGTTTAAAAATCCACGCCTATACGCCTCCTAATGCTTCATAAAATATTGTTTAAAAATCCACGCCTATACGCCTCCTAATGCTTCATCAAATATTGTTTAAAAATCCACGCCTATACGCCTCCTAATGCTTCATAAAATATTGTTTAAAAATCCACGCCTATACGCCTCCTAATGCTTCATAAAATATTGTTTAAAAATCCACGCCTATACGCCTCCTAATGCTTCATAAAATATTGTTTAAAAATCCACGCCTATACGCCTCCTAATGCTTCATAAAATATTGTTTAAAAATCCACGCCTATACGCCTCCTAATGCTTCATAAAATATTGTTTAAAAATCCACGCCTATACGCCTCCTAATGCTTCATAAAATATTCTTTAAAAATCCACGCCTAAAATAGGACACAATACCGAGAAGAAATATTAGGTGAAATCAAGAAGTAGAATTACAAGTGACTCATAAAATCTTCTTAAAAAATCAAGCCTATAAGCCTCCTAATGCTTCTTCTTAAAAAATCGCCCTTATACTCCTCCTAATGCTTCATAAAGTCTTCTTTAAAAAAATCACGCTTAATGCTTTATAAAGTCTTCTTAAAAAATCACCCTTAATGGCTCATAAAGTCTTCTTAAAAAAATCACGCATATACGCCTCTAAATGCTTGATAAAATCTTCTTAAAAAAATCACGCCTATACGCCTCTAAATGCTTGATGAAATCTTCTTAAAAAAATCACGCCTATACGCCTCCTAACGCTTCATAAAACATTCTTTAAAAATCCACGCCTATACGCCTCTAAATGCTTGATAAAATCTTCTTAAAAAAATCACGCCTTGAGTTGATCCTAGAAAAAAGTCTTCTTAAAAAAATCACGCCTATACGCCTCCTAACGCTTCATAAAACATTCTTTAAAAATCCACGCCTATACGCCTCTAAATGCTTGATGAAATCTTCTTAAAAAAATCACGCCTATACGCCTCCTAACGCTTCATAAAACATTCTTTAAAAATCCACGCCTATACGCCTCTAAATGCTTGATGAAATCTTCTTAAAAAAATCACGCCTATGAGTTGATCCTAGAAAAAATCTTCTTAAAAAAATCACGCCTATACGCCTCCTAACGCTTCATAAAACATTCTTTAAAAATCCACGCCTATACGCCTCTAAATGCTTGATGAAATCTTCTTAAAAAAATCACGCCTATACGCTTCCTAATGCTTCATAAAATATTCTTTAAAAATCCACGCCTATACGCCTCCTAATGCTTCATAAAATATTGTTTAAAAATCCACGCCTATACGCCTCCTAATGCTTCATAAAATATTGTTTAAAAATCCACGCCTATACGCCTCCTAATGCTTCATAAAATATTGTTTAAAAATCCACGCGTATACGCCTCCTAATGCTTCATAAAATATTGTTTAAAAATCCACGCGTATACGCCTCCTAATGCTTCATAAAATATTGTTTAAAAATCCACGCCTATACGCCTCCTAATGCTTCATAAAATATTGTTTAAAAATCCACGCCTATACGCCTCCTAATGCTTCATAAAATATTGTTTAAAAATCCAAGCCTATACGCCCCCTAATGCTTCATAAAATATTGTTCAAAAATCCACGCCTATACGCCTCCTAATGCTTCATAAAATATTGTTTAAAAGTCCACGCCTATACGCCTCCTAATGCTTCATAAAATATTGTTTAAAAATCCACGCCTATACGCCTCCTAATGCTTCATAAAATATTGTTTAAAAATCCACGCCTATACGCCTCCTAATGCTTCATAAAATATTGTTTAAAAATCCACGCCTATACGCCTCCTAATGCTTCATAAAATATTCTTTAAAAATCCACGCCTATACGCCTCCTAATGCTTCATAAAATATTGTTTAAAAATCCACGCGTATACGCCTCCTAATGCTTCATAAAATATTGTTTAAAAATCCACGCGTATACGCCTCCTAATGCTTCATAAAATATTGTTTAAAAATCCACGCCTATACGCCTCCTAATGCTTCATAAAATATTGTTTAAAAATCCACGCCTATACGCCTCCTAATGCTTCATAAAATATTCTTTAAAAATCCAAGCCTATACGCCTCCTAATGCTTCATAAAATATTCTTTAAAAATCCACGCCTATACGCCTCCTAATGCTTCATAAAACGTTCTTTAAAAATCCACGCCTATACGCCTCCTAATGCTTCATAAAATATTCCTAAAAAATACACGCCTATATGCCTCTAAATTCTTGATAAAATCTTCGTAAACAAATCCACGCCTATACGCCTCTAAATGCTTGATAAAATCTTCTTAAAAAATCCACACCTATACGCCTCAAAATGCTTCATAAAATCTTCTTAAAAAATCCAGGCCTATGCGCCTCAAAATGCTTCATAAAATCTTCTTAAAAAAATCCACGCCTATACGCCTCAAAATGATTCATAAAATCTTCTTAAAAAATCCACGCCTATACGCCTCTAAATGCTTCATAAAACCTTCTCAAAAAATCCACACCTAACGCTTCATAAAATATCTTTTAAAATACCACGCCTATACGCCCCGAACGCTTCGTAAAATTTTCTTTAAAAATCCACGTCTATACGCCTCCTAATGCTTCATTAAATATTCTTTAAAAATCTACGCCTAAAGTTTAAACAATTTATATATTTATTATATCCAGGTTTTTGTAGTATAGAAAATATATTTATTTTCAATACACGTTCTATGTAATTTTAAAAATATAGTTTTTAGTTAATTATCTTAAAATTATTATAATGTATTCATATATATATATATATATATATACATAATATTATCCATATACATATATAATGTGTTTGGCCTTTTATGCCATTTATAATTATTTATTTTTTTTTTTTAATTTTTCACTCAACTCTCATGTCAATATATAAATATACACATAAATATGCAAATGAAATACAACACTAGCACATTATGTTTATTGGTTCATTTTCAATTTACCATAAATATCAAATATTTATGACAAGCCAACATGGAAGTTCATTAATTTGAAGTACCCAACTAACACACTCACATACATAATCGATAATTACTAAAACATTAGTTTACACAATTTGTTACAATCTATTGACAACCAATATACATAATGCAATTTTGTTATATTCTGCGATTGTAAATTGTAAACAATTAACAAATTATGATGAGGTTGGGCAAACAAAATATTACTTTCATTACATTCATTCGTGGATACATAACTAGGTAATTGATGTATAATTATGTTGGAATGATATGACCACAAACATAATTGGTAGACATGGTGGATAATAGAATTTAGGATATGTTATAGAATTTTATTTTGGTAATAAATAAAATTGTAGAAAAGAGTAATATTTACTGTGAGAATAGGTTAATAACATATTTAAACCAGTGAGCGGAGCAGTATAGTCGGACGGGGCCGACCATATGATACCCTACACAACTTCCACGAAAATATAACTTTTTGTGGTTCTATACTCTGAGCTTGGGCAATATTTCGCGATATTTGCACCCTCGTGACCGACTAGAGGTCAACACATATTACTAATATTCAGTACAGCCCTTCTAATTACTTGCCCATATTCCCTTCATAGTGGGTTGCGTTGTGATGTTCGGCTTTCAATTATGGCCTATAGATCGATTCGAAAAAAACAACAACAAAAAATATGTTTTCGGCCCATTTCATCCAAAAATGTTTATGTAATCATCACCGAAAATTATAGGCGTTGCCCTTGACCATAACTGGAATCTCATGGAAAATTTCAAAGCGATCAGCGCCATAATTCCGCTCTCTAGTGTGGTAATGGGTTACTAAATAATACACTAATACGTAAGCACTTGTAAATATTTAAGTGTAACTCCCACATCCTAGTACATACGACAAAATAATTGGTATCAATTTAGAGGTCAAGCACTCCTCTTCGATACACTATCGACTTCTCGGGTCTATATCCTTCAGGAGTAAATATATACGCCATAGAATACAAATGTTGTAATTTTTCACACAAATGTCAGGGTCGATTTGACCCGCTAAATATTGACCGATCTGTATCAAAATAGGCACACTTATTCTTTGGCCCGATCCACTTCTACATGCAAAAATTCGCGGTGTTTGGGCAATAATTGCGGCCTTGGTCCATAACTGTGGCCTGTATCGTGTTTACAAAATATAATGGACAGACGGAAAGACGGACACACATATTTAGATCGACTCAGCTAGTCGAGGTATGACGATCGGTATACTTAAAGGTGGGTCTAGGACCAATAGTTCGCGGCGTTACAAACTCTTGGAGCTGCACAAAGCTATAATACCATGACAACATAGTTGTGTAGGGTATAAAAATAAATTTACATTCCAATTTCTTCCTCTTCTTTAGTTTAGCATTCATATTTCAAAATTGGAATTCAAATATATTTATGCACATTTAATTCGTTCCCTGATTCGAACATTTCTAATTTAAAGCCAAAATCGGTCTACAAATTTAGTTAATTGTTTACTCATCTTAATCACTTAAAATCTCATTTGTCACCATGTTGTTGTTGTTATTTGTCATGAATTTGAACGTGCAAAATTAAAATGTTATTATACCATCAGACAATGTGACTTAGAATATGACATCGCACATGCAAGCATTTACACCATAAATGTCTCTTTTAAAATTCGTCTGAATTCACTTCACTGTTCATAAATCTACCAATTTGGTGTTTCATCAGCAAAAATATTTTTCCAACAATAAATTAATTATTAAACGAATTTGTGTAAAAATGAAGTAATGACAATTATAATAAGTGTAATTTGACTGGGTTAACGATGTATGTATGGTTGGCTGACACAAGAACAACACCAACATCGTAGACACCTTTTGCACATATACTAAATTTGAATAAGCCATTGAAGCAGACAATTGTTGTCAGACAATGTCGTTAGATGTTGGTGGGTTTTTTATTTTTAAATATTAAATTTCGACATATATGCACGGTAATAACACACAAACATATTCATATGTCTGAATTACATTGTTGGAAATATGTATACACCAATTAATGTATTGTTAATGTAAATATATACACAGACGCAATGGAATCTATCAATAAATGTTTATGATTCGGTGACACATGATTGTTTTTTATGTCTGCTGTTTGGCGGTGTTCAAAGATACGTCGAATTTTTTTCTTCAACACGTGCCGGAATTTCGTTTAACTGAAGCATGAAACGATGATATTGTTGACTATTAACAATTATTATTTTATTTGAATATATCGTCACAGGGCAATGAATTTTAATGATAAATATTTAAAAGTTTTTTTTTCAATATATGTATTCGGAACTTGATTGAAATAAGAATTGAAACTAAAAACAAAATACAAATAAATAATTATAAGCTAAAAGCTAAAACCCTACATTAATAATTTTAATAGGATGTGTAAAAAGGTGCCGTCAGTCGGTTTTGCCGACTGATTTATTTCCTCAGTCAGTTCAGAGTTACACACAGGTTTTAATATTAGTTTTATATAAAGTGTATGTTTTTATAAACGATGTTTCGCATTTAAAGTTGATCAAATCGATAATTCAACCAAGCCGACCATATGATACCCTACACAACTACCACGGGACTCTAACTTTCTGCGGTTCTATATTCTGAAACTGGGCAATATTTCGTGATACTTGCAACCTCTAAATAGATTATAGGTCAACAGCTCCACTTTCTAACCCTGGCATGTTTTCATTTTTTTCTTGAAGTGAATTTTTACGCCATAAAATAAAAAACTGGTCACTTTAGGTTTTGGTTGATTTGACCCTCGGAATATTGACCGATCATCATCTAAACAACCTCTCTAAGTATTTGACTAGAAAATCTGACAAAATTAAAGTTTACCGTCCATTGCACCCCTGATTGAAATCTCAACTTCACCGAAAACTGTAGGCGTCGTCCTTGACCATAATCGGAACTTCCTTTACAATTTCAAAGCGATCAGCGCGACATTTCCGTCCTCTAATGGAGCAACAGTAATACTATGCACATAGTCACATTTACCTTATTATGTATAACTCCCATATCTGAGCTCATCCGACAATATAATTGGTATCAATTTAAAGGTCAACCTTTCTTCTAGGATATACTATAAACTTCTCGAGTCTATGTCCTTCAGTGGTAAATATATATGCTATAGAATGCAAATTTTGTCATTTTTTACACAAAAGTCAGGGTCCATTTGACCCGCTAAATATTATCCCCTTCTCCATGCAAAATTTCACGATGTTCGGACCATTATTGCGGCCTCTGGAGCGAGCAGAAAAACCGAAAAAAATTAGTATTTAGTCCATTTCATCCCCTAAATATTCACTGATCTTTACCAAAAACAATAGGGGTCCTCATTGGCCAGAACTCATCCTACATGTAAAATTTTGTGAAGATTAGTCCATAACTGTGGCCTGTATCGTGTTTACACATTATAATGGCCAGACGGACAGACGGACGGGCACACATGTCTAGATCGACTCAGCTAGTCGATATATGACGATCGGTATGCTTAAAGGTGGGTCTAGGACCAATATTTCGCGGCGTTACAAACTCTTGGGGCTGCACAAAGCTATAATACCCTGTCAACATAGTTGTGTAGGGTATAATAAATAATTGTAGGCTAAAACCCTACATTAATAATTTTAATAGGATGTGTAAAAAGGTGTCGTCAGTCAGTTTTGCCCTCAGTCAGTTCAGAGTTACACACATGTTTTAATATTAGTTTTATATAAAGTGTATGTTTTTATCAACGATGTTTCGCATTTATAGTTGATCAAATCGATAATTCAATTCGCTTCAAATAAAATTTACAATTTTATATAATATTGACCCTTTTTGGAGGAAGTATTAGAGGAGAGGGCAGACTGACCCCCCCCCTTAACTCCACCTAGGCTTGAATTAATAAATATTGAGAGTGGAAGGATTGGACCAACGGGTCTCATCTTCAAACTTGATCTGGGCTTGG
>NW_026888461.1:0-9764 GCF_032173495.1 Musca vetustissima
ATACGTTTGGAAACATCTTTCATTGTCAATATAAAGTCTTTTTTCGTGGACGTTGAAATATTCAAGAGCATCTTTCCAATTTGTAAGAGGGTGCGACAGAAGTAATTTTGGGACATGGTGGTTGCCCTCTCCGCACCCTCTTTTATTTAAAAATAAGATGCCGGCTTTAAAAATGCTCCGTTTGCTAAATCAGAATATGCGATACAAGAAACCCGGGGACGATCTGTGCCGGGCCGGGTATAATTGAAACGAAAAACAACCCAATTCGAACACTATTGCAATATAAGAAAAAATCCCTGGTTTCCATATATATTCCCATCCAATCTAATCTAAATAGGTTACCAAATAACTAATGTTTTTCCCATTGGGACGACCTAAATTAACACGTATTGGATTTTTTAAAATTTATTCAGAAGCAGATATAACCCCTATATATTTTCGTCTGAGTTCACGAAATTTATGCAACAGATAGTGAAGGTTTCTCCTAGCCAGATAAATTGTGGACACGGCAATGTGCAGCAGCATACAAAACTGTATGCCCCGGTTGCTCAATTAGGTCAAGATTTACATATAGTTCGATCACACAAATGGTACACCAAAGAATGCAGGTCTGTCCGATTGACATTCAATTTTTCAAAGATTTTGGAGTGGTATGTGTACGGTTTTATTTAATGGTACAAATATATATGTAGATCACAATTTTAATGGTCCTCCAAAGATGCTATGTATATTATATGTACAAAGTGGTGAAGTGTATCATATAGTCGATCCCGTCCAACTTTTGATCTTTCCTTACTGGTTTCATTTGTTTAGATTGAAATAGTTAATTCGGGGGTTGTCGACACATAGCCGTCCTCCACTCAGTTTATATCCTACAACGTTTTGAATTCTAAGACGATTGAGCAGTTTCCATCAGTAGGTGCTTCTGTTTTATTCATATTACCTTTAGAAGGTATCGATATACAAAATTAAAAGATCAGGCATAGCCCGCCATACACATATTTTAAATATTAGGTTGAGGAAAAAGAAATCCATTAGGCCGGTCGTCGAAAATGTTTATAAAATCGGAGAAATGATTGAAGTTGACCGTCATGTTAGTAGTTGTAACATCGCCCGGTAGTACAAAATGAAAAAATTCGCTGTTGCAAACATAAATTTACTATGAAAAAATTCATTTAGGGGGGGGGGGGGGCCTTGGCCCCCCATTTCTTGATCAACAGGAGAGATGTCGTGTTCCACCAGGACAACGATGGCCACACACATCTACAGTGACTCGCTAGAAGCTTCGGGAGCTTGGTTGGAAAGTGTTAATGTATCCGTCATACAGTCCGGACTTGTCACCAAGTGATTATCATCTTTTTCTTGCATTGCAAAATTTCTTTAATGCTAAAAAATTGGCATCAAGGGAGGATTGCGAAAATCTACTAGAGTTTTTTAATGGCAACAGATCATACAACAAAACGATGCATATATGGCCCAAAACGGCCATTCCGAAGCATGTTAAATAAAGTCCTATATTTCATATTAAAATAATGGATTTATTTTTCCCCAATCTGAGGTATCGAGATACAAAATAAGAGTTTAAGTTCACAGTTGAGCTATATCCGCCCTCATTTAGGCATTCCCCTCGTATATTTTTTTTTTTTTTTTTGTTTTGCAATTTTCAGTATTTCCTAGCCGAGATAATCAATATTGGCTAGGGTGGGAAGGGGATCCAAAGTTCCGCTGGGCTGAACAATATATTTTGTTTTTAATTGACATCAAATCTGGTCAGTCAATCTTGTTAATCTTACAAATCCAAAATTAACGACTAAAGATATGATTAACACCATACCTTCCTTTCTTCCTTTAGCGAATGTAGTACAATTTCCATTAAAAACAGAAGCTTTAATATTTTATTAAAACAACATTTTAGAATAAAGCCTGACTATTTTAAAATATGAACGCGTCAAATATTAAATTTCATTGAACGAAAAAAAAAAACAGTTGAAGTTTAACCATACCATGCATGCACATTACAATTCAAAACCGCTAAATAAAACTGAACATTAGGGATTTCCTTTCAATGAGAATGAACCATACCAGTTGCTATTGCACTGCACCACGATGTAAATGAATGAAATTTGGAAAAAAAAACGCGTTCGTACTTTATTGTCGTTGAGAAAAACGTTGTGTTTCGTTGTGGAAAACTGAACTTCGACAAGAACAGTAGTGGCAATAACCTCGTTGTTTGTCATAGACAAACTGTCTCCTGAGTGTTTTGTATTTTTTCGATACCCCTAGAACATTGTGGGTTTTTTGTATTGACAACACCAACAAAAATAGAAAATCAAAAGAAAATTCAACATGAAATGCTTGTGAAAAATGCCGAAAAGAATGAAAATTGATTTAATTTTAATGAATTCAATACAAATGCATTGTGGAAGACGAGGGTAATTAAATCAAAACCAATGAATTCAAAAAACGAACCACAGACAATACAACAACAAAAACGTAGACACACACTCCGAAAAAAAACTCATTAAAGCCTGAATATTATTCCGTTTGTGTATCCTTTTTGTGTTTCTGTATGCTGCCACCATAAACTATGCAGACGATGACAGAACCTCCAATGTGGAGCGAATGGTTGTCTTCGTAAGTAGGGATACCCGACATTTGTATAGAAGGTCGATGATTGTTTTTTGGCTATGATGTCCGTCCGTCCATCTATCTATGAATGGTTTTGTTTTTTCGTATTTATGCATTCAAATCAAAGGGATTGCCTTATAATTTAAAAATTTTCCGAACAACAAAATGGAATACAATACTTCATTTAGAAGAAGAAGCAGAAAAAGGCATAGTGAAAAAACTGAACATTATTTTCATTTCATTTTTCCCCATTTTCCCATTCGATACCCATTTTGTGGCTTAATACATTATTCAGTAGCTCGTTTTAATTTTGGAACAGTGGTTTTGTTGTTGTTGGTATAACATGTAACGTGTAACATGTTCTTTTCTACCTTTTCTTGTTCTTTTATCCCGCTACTGATAAGATATTGAAAAATTATTAGATGTCATTGAGCAGATAGTCGAAATGAATAAAATCTTAAAGATTCTCACAAATATTTCTGTTTCTTCTCAACTTTAATTGACAAACAAATTTTTGATTTTAAGATAAAACATCGGCATATATTGATCTGCAACATACGTTCCTGGTAGAAGGCTTTGTGTTTTACGTTTGCTGCAATATTTGAAATATTTTTGAATTTGAAAACTTTGTATATGCAAAGGAAATATTTGTTTTCTTTTAATGTTTGGGTCATCAAAATTTTATATTTCGGTCAATTTAGTCGGCATTGCTCAGAAGATGTTAGACTCTGTCCGCGACAAATCATAGACTTATAACAGTGATGTAAGAACCAAACAAATAGAACTTGCACCAAAGCTCAGAAATAGTTCTCAAAGTTCGATCAAGTATATTTTGACCAAATCCAGTGTAGTCGATTTAGATATGTCCGTCTAAATAGCGAGCAAGATAGCTCTTGAAGAGAATTACAGATTTGATAATAATACGATATATTTCCTCCATATTTAAGGGAACACCCCCCCCATTCTCGATTTTAATTTTTCAAGATCTTCAATGGGCTGGTAAATCAATACCAATGCTTGTTAAGGTTTGTAACTTTACACATATATAATTGAAGATTTAAAATAGAAGAAAAATAATTTACAAAAAAATTTTGTTATTGTTTTGTTGTTGTTTTTTGTAAATAAAGAAAAGTCCTTATTTTTGATGGCGGGCATGATAACTCCTCACTGGAACATTGGAATCCGAAAATTCCAACGATGTTAGAAAGAGTACATGTCTGGCTCTTGTATGAACTAGGATTATTGACTTCGCTCTAAAATTAACAAAATGGTGGAACTTTTAAAAAATATTTTTGGTAAATCGCCGATTTTTGACCACAAACTAAGTTAAAAAATAAGGAAGATCTTCACCGATTGGCTTTATCCTAGTTCATACGATAGCTATACACTCACAGAGAAACGTGTAAAAATTTGAAATAGATTGGGTTATTAGTTTTTGAGTTATCGTGCCCGCCATTCGCAAAAAAATGTTTAGAGAAAAAGGGGTTAAACGTTTGAGAAGCCCTTCTTCAAGAGTTCTTGAGATTTTCACTTGAAATTTTATAGGGACATTCTTTAATTAGTGTAGATTCGAATTACATCAACAACATTTTTGACCCCGAGAATGGGGGGGGTCCCCTTAAAACAAATTCGAAGATAGCGAATATCGTTTCATATTTTCTGGTACCTCACCCACTATGTGTTTAATATTTTACTGAAAATAAATGTCTAATATCATGAGAACGGAGTATATGATTTAACCCAAATTTTGCACATAATAATATTGTTACCTAACGCAGATGGTGTCCAAGGCAATTGAAAATCTGGCTTTTTAAATACTTTTTAAATACTATATTATATTTATCGGGAACAATAAATTTTACTTTCCAATTTAGTCATTTAATTAGTGCATCTGTTTGTCCCGGCCATATACTAAAAATATTCCACAAAATGCTGGATTCAATTCCTACAATACCATTATCAGGGACAATGATGGGCAGGGGACACCGCAGGGAGGGAATCCTAACAGAGAGAATACTTAATTGAGCGAGGACAGTCAGCCTTATAGTGCATATGAATATGTCTTTTTACCAGAAAGACGAAAATAGAACAGTATGAAAGACCATTTTCCATTAAGAAAAGTTCAAAAGTCGGAGGGGCCTACTATATTATACACTTCACCACTTTGGGTACATGCAAGAGATGTTTATATGTACAAGATCATGTAGATGTAAACTTGAATGTCAATTATTTGTATGAAATCGGATAAAAATAAAATATGGAAGCTATATATGTAAATCTGAACGTATTCGACTAGCCAGTGCGCTGTCCAAAAGGTTATCTCATCTGGAGAAACGTTTATTATTTGGTGTACAATTTGGATGAACTCAGACGGAAATATATAGCGGTAATATCAACATCATCCTAATCGGACAGACTTTAGGTCAAATCGGTTGAAAATAAATACGGAAGCTATATCTAAACCTGAACTGATTTCAGTCCAATATGCTATGCAATATTTCACTGTAAATCGAGCCAACATAGACTCTTCGTTGTGCCATTTACATAAAATCGGGCGAAACTATATGTAACTATATCTAAATCTGAATTGATTTCAACAAAACTTCGCATACATCTATCTGGACGTAATGCAGTACGATTGCAAAATTTTGCCTCAATCGAACGAAATTTAGTAGTTTGCATCACTTACAAAAAAAAAATTTAAGTGGTTGTTTATACTGTTTCGAGTCGAGCTTGATGATCTGAGTTTTGCAATGAAAAGGAAAGCCAGGAGAAGAACCTACGTACCCACCATTATGCGACGCGTTTCGCCGTTGGTTAAGCGGTTCATCAGGCATATTGGGCTATGTGGCTTTACAAATATCGTACGTTGATAACTTGTATTTATTCCGCCCTGATGCGAAACATGCATATGCGAATTAAATTCAAATTTGTCAAAGTTCGACATTTGTCTTCATTCTAGGAACAGTCCTTTTCAAAGCAGATTTTTGTTGTAGCGATGGATAATTAATCCACACACCTACAATTGCTTCCTGGTATACACATGTTTTTGCGCAACCGTTTTGGAAGTGTTGATGGCTCAGAACGTTAAGCGGTCTTGGCAACATTTGTGTTGCTTTGAGGACCTGGGTTCGAGCCCTGGCCGTGCTCGGCTGAAATTAATTTTTGTTATTTGAATTTTGCCTTGGGCTCGAACCCAAGTCCTCAGAGCAACACAAATGTTGCCAAGACCGCTTAACGTTCTGAGTCATCAACACTTCCAAAACGGTTGCGCAAAAACATGTGTATACCAGGAAGCAATTGTAGGTGTGTGGATTAATTATCCATCGCTAAAACAAAAATCTGCTTTGAAAGCGAAACGCGTCGCATAATGGTGGGTACGTAGGTTCTTCTCCTGGCTTTCCTTTTCATTGCAAAACTTAGATCATCAAGCTCGACTCGAAAGAGTATAAAAAACCACTTAAAATTACTTTCGAATGATCACTGCCTTTACAAGGCAAAATTCAAATAAAAAAAAAAAAAAAAAAATCGGACGGCATGAGGGCTATATCTAAATATGAACCGATTTCTACGAAACTTTACAGACATCAAACTGGACTTAATTCATCACTCTGCGCAAAATTTTGTCTCATTCTGAAAAGTATTAGTAGTTTTTGGGTAAAATCGGGACAAAACTACATAGGGATCAAACTGGACATAATTCAGTGCGATGTGCAATCTTTTGTTTCGCTCGGACCAAATTTGGGAGTTAGGTACACCATTTACCTAAAATCGAACGAAACTATATATGGAAGCGATATCTAAATCTGAACCGATTCCAACAAAACTTCGCGTACATCAAACTGGACCTAATTCAGTACGCTGTGCAAAATTTTGTCCCGATCGGACAAATATTTCTAGTTTGGTGTACTAATTAGGTAAAATCGAACGAAAATATATATGAGAGCTATATCTAAATCTGAACCGATTTTCTCCAATAAGTGACTTGTGCCAAATATTCATCATCAAAATCGGATTATTAATGCGACCTTTAGTTTGTTCACAATCATACATGGTCGGACATACCTAAATTAACTCAAAAAGGGATTCCATGCACATTCTCAAAAGGAACCATGTGTCTATTTCGTTCCCTTTTGCCTGTTACAAACATATGCTAAAAAACATAATACCCTGTACCACAGAGTGCGGGACGAGAATTCATTTTCGGTACTCAAAATGTTTTTCGTCAGAAGCGGCTGTATGACTGGCTCCCATACAAAGGACCGCTTAATTTTCAATACATTGATATTACTAGCCAAGTTTTCCAACCTAAGTTTTCCATATAAACAACGTTTTGCCAGAGAATTTCCAATGGCATAGTCATCATGTGAAGTTCCCGACTTTTTTAATGCATGCCCACCATATAGTGGAAGGTATAAAAACGATGATGTATAGTGAAAAGTCCAATACTATTCTTTGGGTAACTGTGAATACTTAATAATCAGTCACGGACAATTAGCGGGTCAGGGGAGAGTCTTGGAGGAAATGAGCGAGTGCCCATGATCCTTGAACTGACGAGGCGAGAATGGTGCCTCTAAATATCCATCTCAGAGGTCTGGGTAACCACTCCTAAAAGTGCCCCCATAACGCTGGGGTGTCATGCGACCTCGTGCCCATCAGTGTTCTATGGTTTGCAGTCAGGGTCCCGACTGTGTTAGAACGAAGCCTTGTTGATACCTGGGCGTCTCAACAAGTTTATTCAGGCTTAGTTGCCAAGACCTTACCATCCTCCTCACTAAAATCAACTTCTATGGGGCCAAATTTTAGCCGCCGAAGCAGAGACTGGGGCTGATGAGTCTCCCATCGTAAAGAGGGAAGAATAATCACACATTTCGATAATTAAATGCAATATTTTCATTCCAAAATTTGGTATTTCTAGTTCTGGGAGGTGAAAACTGTCTTAGCAAGCATTTTTGTCTGGGTCCATGTTTTTGAATAGCACACGCTAATAAAAAATATAATCCAACAATGTCCATTATCTATTTATGTTTTTTACAGTTAATTAAATTTCTAAGCCCACTTTTCCAATCTGAGGGTGTGTAGGTTTGTATATCGTTATCCCAAATAATAAACAACGTTCTGGCAAATTTTCCGACCTTTTACAGACATGTTGAATGTACACCACATGCTGGTCAACCCGTTCCAATTTTTAAAAGACCATGTAAACAAAATAAAGGCTCGATTACGTCTAATACGCTGAGCTCAGTTTCTACGACTCTTGTGCTTAGACAAAGGTGCTAAGTATCAAACGTCAGAATTGATTTCAATTTGAATTTTCGTCTTCTATGTGATATCCCTCCCTACAAGAAATTGCCAAATATGTTCAAAAATTTGAATCAGATGTATTTACTTTTATAGTTATTCAGATATACAAATTTTATAGCAATCTTCGATAATACTGCGAAATATTTTTTAGTCCTTTTATAATGTTTACTTCCACACCACAGTTCCCAAAGCATTTGTTCGTATAGCTTTTATTTGAATCTAATTTTACTCGAAGGTTTGGCGTATAAATTTGGTATAACTCGTATATTTTGGAATTTGGCAGGTGCCCCAAAGTATTTTTTTTAAGAATTTTATATTACCACTAGGACTAAGTAAATGAATGACTGAATGAATGGAAGTGCCCAAAGAAATGTAATACATACATAGATTCAGTGTCCCTTTCATTTGCGACCTCTATAGCATTTTTGGGTTTAACTGGTCATTGGCGTTTGCGAGGCTATTCTCCTTTACATTTTATTTTTATCGATTTTATTCACAACAATAAAAAACCAAACATCGAAAATAAAATAGAATAAATGCAACAAAAAGCTTTTTGGGGCGAATAGAACGGGTCCCAAAAAATACATATTTAGGGATATGTTAATGGTTTGTTTGCAGTGCCACTCATTGTTGGGACTTGGTTTTTTATTTATTTGGGTTTTGGATGGTGTTTCTTTTTTTCGGAATACTTTTCACTCGATTTTACATATGTAGGCAGTAGATATTATGAAGGTAAATGTATTTAAATCTGTCCATAGTGAATGGATTATAGCCATTCACATATTTTCTGTTTGTTGTTCTTGTTTTATTCATTGAATGGTATTGTTGTAACTCTTGATTTGCTATCAGCTACCGGGGTTTTCGATTTCCATCAGCGATAATGGCTATTGATATGGGATTATCTGCATGTGTGTGTAGGTTGATTTTTTATGCTAATGCAAAATAATGAAAATAAATTTTATTTCCCTTTTGACAGCCATTTTTCACTGTTGAATTTTGCATAACAAAAATTCGATTGTTTTCCCCCTTTGAATATTAAGTTTGATTTTAACGGCTAAAAAATATCTGTTGATGTGTATTTTATTAAAATTAACTCAAAGTCGGGAGATACAGCATTAATGAGACTATTTGAAAATTGTTTTCCAATTGTTCATACTCATGTTTTCTTTGTAGTGGAAACAACCAACTTCGATGGAGTCTGATTGTTGGAGGAGTTCTTATGATTAATATTGAAACTAATAATAGAAGTTGTGATGGAATAAATTTGATTGCATATACAAAATTTAGTTTCAAACGGATAGATGTAACCTCATAATATGGGAACAATATCGGCAGCTTTTTTAGTTCTCGGATTCTCTGATGTCAAAGAAGAATGCTCGAGAGATACTACAACGGCATACGAAAATGGGAAAAACAATAACGTCAATCTAGCGAGAGCTTTAAATCCGTCCATTTTGGAGAATAAAATAAACGTCTATGTATTTGAAGAATTAAAGAATAAAAAATTTATGTTGTTTTTTTTAATAATTTTAATTTAATTGTTTTAATTTTTTTTATTGTTGTTTTTTTAATTATTGAAAGTAATTCGTTTCAACGGCGGGCATGATGTCCGACCACTGGGCCACTGGGCTTCCAAAAATTCCCACGGCATTCGAAAGAGTACCTATCTGACTCTGGTATAAACAAGGGTTATTAACTTCGCACAAAAATTAACAAAACGGCGGACCTATGAAATTTGATTTTTTGGAAAATTCCCTATTTTTGACTACAAAGTTAGAAAATAAGAAATATATTGACCAATTACTTTTATCCTAGCTCATACGATAGCTATG
>NW_026888462.1:0-99410 GCF_032173495.1 Musca vetustissima
TGTCATGTCAACCTATGCTACATTTAATTTCAATCAGATTTAAGGAAATCGATTTATAGCAAACATGATACACCCGATTCTGAACCGATTTTCACGAAACTAAGCACACATTGTTCTGGACCTAATTCAGTAGTCTTTGTTAAATTTCGTGCAAATCGAGAGATATAAAGGGATTTTGGTGCCTATATCGGACGAAAATATATATGGGAGCCAGCAACGTACACGGGATTTCATTTCGGGGGGGTTGGCCCGGTAGTACAAATTAAAAAATTCGCTGTTGCAAACATAAATTTACTGTAAAAAAATTGCCCATTGGGAGCTATATCTAAATATGAACCGATTTTCACCAATTTTAATAGGGTTCGTCCTTGGGCCAAATAAGTGACTTGTGCCAAGTTTCATCTAAATCTCCTACAAACATATACACAAGTCAATACCCTGTACCACAGTGTGGTGGAGGGTATAAAAAGAGAGTTATAAGGGGACTACCCCTAAAAGGGAGCGAATATTAATAATTTTTGTGTGGGAGGTTTGTTACCATATACGACTACAAAAAACCAAATTACAAAGAATTTGGTTGAAAAACGCGATCAAGAACCCTAAAATACAGTCAATTCGGTCAAAAAATACGCTCAGAACCCCCAAAATACAAAAATTTGGGGGTTATATGGGGACTACCAAAAAAAAAACTGGACCTATATTTATAATTTTTAGTGGAGTAATTTGGTACCCAATAAGAACCCAATGTACAAAGTTTCAGAGAATTCAGTTATAAAACAAGCCCAAGAACCCGAAAATACCGAAAATTGGGGGTACCCTTATATGGGGGCTATCCGAAAAAATTGACCTATATTTATAATTTTTAGTAGGGAGATTTGCTACCCAATAAGAACTCAATGCACAAAATTTTAGCGAATTCAGTCACAATACGCGTTCAAGGACCTCAAAATACCGAAAAAGGGGGGTACCCTTATATGGGAGCTATGCTTAAACGTGGACCGATTTCCAATTTCAATAGGGTTCGTCCTTGGCCCAATTAAGTGACCTGTGCCAAACTTCATCCAATTCGGATCATAAATGCGACCTGCACTTTGGTAACAAAAATACATGGACGGACGGACATGCGTAAATCGACTCAGAAAGTGATTCTATGCATATTCTCAAAAGGAACCATGGGTCTATCTCGATTATTTTTGCCTGTTACAAACATATGCACAAAGAAATAATACCCTGTACCACAGTGAGGTGAAGGGTATAAAAACAGACAACAAATTCTGATCCATTCGATCTTCCATATATATACCGATCGTTATCGGCAAATATGGATGTTTTAGGCAGAGCTGAATCTTCATGCTAAATTTCCAGACAGTCGGGTAATAACTGCGGTCTGTACATTCATTACTAATGGACATACATATAGGTGATTCGACTAGTCGAAATATGATCGGTATACTAAAATGTGGCTCTAAGTCCAATATTCTAATTGTTGCCACAAGAACTTATAATACCCTCACAACATACTCAGAATAAATCTCAAATGTATCTTAGTCCATTTCTCATTGTGAAATTCATTCTAATTAAATTTCAAAATGATAAATATGCCGGATTTTTCTATCAAACTACATTTAATGAATCCTTATGGTATGTTGAATATTTAACAAGATTTTCCAGACCTATAAGGAAAACTAATGAAATTTTAAATTTGGTTAATTATCCAATATAATTTATATGAGCTACAAACATACTCACACTGAAGACCTATGAAATAACCCCCGCTTAATATACCCCAAAACTATTATATTTATCATACAGAGTCAAAAGGAAACAATGTGTGATTAAAATAAGCATAACAATCTAGTACCACATACTTAGCTTACATAAAATTATTAATAATTATTTTCGTTTTTTTTCGGAAATATGACATGGTCAAAGCATATCCTGTAGTGTCGTGTCATTCTATTTGCAGAATTATGTCAAGGATATCCTATTAAATTCATAATTATTACTGCAACGCATGGCATTTCTTTATTTCTGCTTCTTCTTTGTCGGCTTTTGTAAACATGCCGATAGATGAAAGGAAGTATCTTGGCTTCTATTGAAGTAAGGTTATGTTAAATAGAGTAGAAATTTTGTGCTCTGCTTACCTCAATTGAAGACAATTTGTGTGGTCATAATAGAAGAATGTCCTGTATTTCAATGAATATGATATGAGATATTGCGGTATAAGGTAACGGAGAGTGAAGGCCACTTCTTAGCCGAACTGCCTAGAATTCCGAAATTTGGAATACGAGTCAAATATTTACTATAGGGAAGATGTAGTAAATTTGTTCTAAAAGAAAATGATGAAATGAGAGGAAAATATATATGTGACCTATATACATCTGAACCGATTTGCACCACATTCAATAGGGGCCGATTTTAGAACCGCATCAGGCAAACCACCGCTCACGTGCTCTCTTTGAGAGTAATTTGTGTTAATAAGAGAGAGGCAGATAACTGCCTGACTTATCACATCAGCACTGTTTAGGGTATACACAAATTCCTGACCAAAAATTTTTCTATTGCTGGACTTACTCATATAGGTTGCATTGCAGGATTACCTTGTCCTTTCACAGTAATGTAATAACTTTCGGACATTTAAATACCAATTGGAATAACCGGTATGGTAAATAAACATAAATACGAATCCTTAACAACAACACAACAAACCGAAACGAGTGGATGTAAGTGTGTATGGGTATTAGAAATCCAAAATCCTTTTGCAAAAGGACAGTAAGTGTAACAACATCATCATCCTCGTCGTCATTAAGAGCAGTAGCAACATAGTTTATATGATGCATATATGCACAT
This sequence comes from Musca vetustissima, assembly GCF_032173495.1. NCBI lineage: Eukaryota > Metazoa > Arthropoda > Insecta > Diptera > Muscidae > Musca > Musca vetustissima. The sequence goes on from NW_026888462.1 coordinate 2,851, forward strand.
TTATGTATTCATATATCGATTTGGAAAATAGCTACAAGCTACATGAGGTAACGATTCTCGAACATTATGGTTGTTCACATGTGGCAATACAATTCAATGCCATTTTTGCAAAATGTCTAACTCATTTGAATGTTTATCAACTTAATCTCATAAACAAAAGATTGATGATGTTGCAGTTGTTGTTGTACAACAAAAATAGCTCCTGCTGTGTCTATTTTCATAAAAATCACAAAAAGTGGCAACATTGTATGTTATGGTGCACCTTGCTTTGATTTCGATAACATTTAAATGGTAAGTAGTGGCTAATTGTCGGTTATGCTGAGGGTGAGTAGGAGAAGATTTCTGTTTAAATATTTTTTCGAGAATTTAAAATTTTATTTATTTTCCGAAAGCAAGTTAAAAACTTTTAAGGAAAGTTTAAAAGTCGGCTAAAGGATACCCTTCATAATTTTGGGTGAATACACGGGATGCTCCTAAGATTTTTATTGTAAGGTACAGTAAGATATATACCGATATAAACCAAATATAACATAAGTACCTTCCTAATAATTTTGGTCGTATATGTACAATAAACTGCCAATAGAATAAGCGCAGCATCATTTGGAGACCACTGACATGAAATAGAACAAAATAAATAAATAAAACAGGTGACAAGAGCGTTGAGTTCGGCCGGGCATAACAATGAAAATATAGTGAACATACCAAAAAGTGGCCCTATATCGACAATTCTATTGTAAACAACAATGTGCACAAAATACAAATTTCAGCAATTTTTAAAACGTGGACCTATATTGATAACGCAAATTTGCAAAATAATGCAATTTAGAGGGCAAAGTTACCTAAAGAGAGAAAACCCCGTTTGTAGGAATTAGAGAATATTTGGGGTTATCATAATATGAAGGGCTATGACTAACTAAGGACCAATATAGCCCAATTCCGAACATAACGTTTTCGTTTTGTAAAATAAATAATATCCCTGGAGGTAAAATGATTACAACAGATCTCTAAATCGACTTGGGTCAATATTAAGGAGATGTGATATATATTGAGAACCCAAAATACGAAATTAAAGCCAATTTCGTAGAAACCCGTGAAAATACCGAATATTGGGGCCTACCCTGAAACTTGGATCAATTTTAATAATGTTTGGTACAGAGAAGTGATATAGAATGATAACACAAAATAACAATTTACATCTAATTCGGTTTGAAAATGTGTCAAAAATCCCCAAAATACCAAATATTGGGTGGTACATCAAAACGTGGACCGATATACCCCATTTGCAATACACAAACATTATAGGAGTACAAGAAATTTACGTGCAAAACTTCATAGCTCTTTCTTAAATATTACGATCTCTATCGTGATTTCAACAGACAGACGGACATGCGTAAATCGACATAGAATTTTATTCTGATCTAGAATATATATACTTGTGGCGTCTCTGGTGAATATTTCGAGGTGTTGCAAACAGTATGACAAATTTGATATACACTTCACCTTATGGTGGAGAGGATATAAAACCGGGACTACCCCTAAAAGGGGGCGAATATTAATAATATTTGGTAGTTAGGTTTGTTACCATATACGACTACATAGTACTAAATAACAGGGAATTCAGTTGAAAAATATGGTCAAGAACCCCAAAATGCCAAAAATTGGGGGTACCCCTATATGTGGGGTACCCTAAAAATTTAATTTTTAAAGGAAAGATTTGCTTTCAAATAAGAACTGAAAGTACTAAATTACAGCCAATTTGGTCGAAAAATACGCTCAAACCCCCAAAACTACTGGAAATTTGGGGTGACATTATATTGTGGCTAACAGAAAAAGTGGACCTATAATTATAATTTTTAATGGAGAAATGTGAAAAATTTCAGCAACGCGCTCAAGAACCCCAAAATACCGAAAATTGTGGGGTACCCTTATATGGGAGCTATGCCTAAACGTGGATCGATATAGCTCCAAATTGACCTACTGCGTACAAAAACAACTCTATGTACAATTTTGGCAAATCGAACAAACAACAAATTGTTAAATCGCCATGCCTGGGAGGACATAATTCTGTACTTCGTATTCTCAGCGTAAATACTTTCCTCGCAGAGATTTTTTGCATAGTTTCATGGTTGAGCATAATGGCATAGAACACATATTTTGAATTTTTACACCAAATTGCCTGTAAATTATTATTTTGGGTTCCGCGAGGATGCACATTAAGTTGGGTCAATGTAGTCCCATGATTGAGCATAGCCACCATATAGGTGTTCCGTTTTAATCGGATATGAATATTTCGATGAGTTACAAACCGAAAAATACGCACAATCTGCAGTGACAACGGTATTGGACAACGCGACACCAGCACTGAACAAAACCACTCCCACGTATAGCTTTTAGTGCATCCAAAAAGATAGAGAAAGAGAGGAAAGAGTGGGAAGCGAACGGTGAGGCAACCCACGATGGCAGTCTCAAACTACAGTCATTAGCATTCTCACCACCACCAGCCAACCTAAATGCCTTCCTGCAGGGCGAACATGTACAAATTCCTCCTGCACTAAGTACAGCCCATCTTTCCACTAAGTACAGCCCATCAAATCCACTTATGCAACTAAGATAACAATCCTACATCAACCCAGAATTAATATTGTATGTGATAGTTCTACACCCCATGCCAATATCAAGCGTCATGGGATAAAGCAGCACTTGTAACGAATCTGTATATAAAGTGCAAATCACTGACGACGCCTCCACACGACAGGGGCTTCATCTAATCGAACATTGTTGCACGAGTCCCATATACGGTACACAGCGAGCATATTCTGAAGCCCCATTCAGTCGGTTAAATATGCCTCACGATACCTACAACTGTTGTCGGCCTTTTTCAAGCGATCAAAATGTGAAACGAAATTCATTTTATCGGACATTTTTTAATGCCGGCCGGTTACAATTGAGATTTCAATAATGTTGAAAATGTTTCCACAACAAAGAATTTATCACCAAAATCTAAGTACATGGACCACAGATGTAACCCAGTGAGTAACTACGTTTTACATCCCTCCAGACCCACACCATATTTCCCACTGGATTTCCCGAAATATTGCAATACTTTTTTGACAGCGTTTATAACTCTTTATAAAAATTCACTTCCATAATTCATACATTAACAAATCCCTTTTGTAACCCAAATTCTAGATTAAATGCCATAGATTGTCTTTGCTTGTAAAAAAAAACAAAAACTGAAAAACAAATCACTATTCCCTTTTTTCAACAACAACTAAAAAACCTATGGTATGGTAATTTCAACTTCTAAAGAATTTCTTAGCTTCTGTCCATGCCAGTTCGTTGCCCTTCATGAATATCTGGCTATAATAAATTGTTACTATTTATATTTGCCACATCTCTCGTGGCTATTACAATGCAATGCATTGCAATGTGTAACAGCACAAAACAACACGCTTTTTATCATGTTTATGCTTCTCAACTATTTAGACAGTAATAATGATGGGGATTTTTTATTTTTTAAGATTTCTTGAAGAAGGTTTTTTATGTCAGATATCTTTTATTATTTTCATTGGCCATTGTAGTCTTATTTGCATCAATGCTTTTTGATATCCTCTATCATAAGATTGTGGGGTATATTGGTGTTGTCAGTCTTTTTGGAACACTTCGAACTATTCAGTGAATATCCCATAGAGTTATTTATTCTGGATCAGAATAAACTATATAGACTTACTGGCCCTTCAGCTCGTCTATATAGACTCACTGGGCACTCAGCTCGTCTATATAGAATCACTGGCCACTCAGCTCGTCTATATAGACTCACTGGCCACTCAGCTCGTCTATATAGACTCACTGGCCACTCAGCTCGTCTATATAGAATCACTGGCCACTCAGCTCGTCTATATAGACTCACTGGCCACTCAGCTCGTCTATATAGACTCACTGGCCACTCAGCTCGTCTATATAGACTCACTGGCCACTCAGCTCGTCTATGTAGACTCACTGGCCACTCAGCTCGTCTATATAGACTCACTGGCCACTCAGCTCGTCTATATAGACTCACTGGCCACTCAGCTCGTCTATATAGACTCACTGGCCACTCAGCTCGTCTATATAGACTCACTGGCCACTCACTCACCTCGTCTATATATATAGACTCACTGGCCACTCAGCTCGTCTATATAGACTCACTGGCCACTCAGCTCGTCTATATAGACTCACTGGCCACTCAGCTCGTCTATATAGACTCACTGGCCACTCAGCTCGTCTATATAGACTCACTGGCCACTCAGCTCGTCTATATAGACTCACTGGCCACTCAGCTCGTCTATATAGACTCACTGGCCACTCAGCTCGTCTATATAGACTCACTGGCCACTCAGCTCGTCTATATAGACTCACTGGCCCTTCTATATAGACTCACTGGCCACTCAGCTCGTCTATATAGACTCACTGGCCACTCAGCTCGTCTATATAGACTCACTGGCCACTCAGCTCGTCTATATAGACTCACTGGCCCCTCAGCTCGTCTATATAGACTCACTGGCCACTCAGCTCGTCTATATAGACTCACTGGCCACTCAGCTCGTCTATATAGACTCACTGGCCACTCAGCTCGTCTATATAGACTCACTGGCCACTCAGCTCGTCTATATAGACTCACTGGCCACTCAGCTCGTCTATATAGACTCACTGGCCACTTAGCTCGTCTATATAGACTCACTGGCCACTCAGCTCGTCTATATAGACTCACTGGCCCTTCAGCTCGTCTATATAGACTCACTGGCCCTTCAGCTCGTCTATATAGACTCACTGGCCCTTCAGCTCGTCTATATAGACTCACTGGCCCTTCAGCTCGTCTATATAGACTCCTGTCCTTTAGCTTGTCTTCGGCTCGTTTTTATAGCCTCCCACCCCTTCAGGTGGTCTATATTTAAGCAATGATCCTTCAGCTGGTTTCTATGATTATCTCTTTCAGGAATTGTCTGTATAGGGTACCTAAAATTCGTTAGATCGTAGTTACTTCCATTTCTGATTTCTTATTCCCAGATTTCATTTTTTAGCTTAGCATTTATTGCTGCTGACGACGCCTGACCTAAGGTATAGAGATGATTTGGATGATTTTCCACGGAAAGAGAACTTTAGTGCTACTCCAGAAAAAAACCCTTTTTGTAATATTTTTCGGTTTTAAATTACCCATTGCTAAGCTTACAGACGCTTGATCTTCTTCCTCTTTGTATTATTCATCAGTTTTAGTTAGGTTTTAGCTGTCGCTGCTGTTGTTTTCGTTCTCGTACCTTTGTTACATTGACTGAAGTTGGGGGGTTCTTTAATAATAATTCTGTACAAAACTTAAGTAGATCCATCATTTTCACTTATCAAGATGTACGCGTTGCTTACGGTAATAAATATATATTTTTTTTTATTCTAAAGAACCATCACACAGCACAAATCCAACCCAATCCCAGACCAAATGGAAAACAAGAGTGTCTGTAGTCGTATTACCAGAGTAGTTACAAGCATTTTACATGTGTTTTGCTGCCTTCCTTTGTTGTTGTCGTTGTGGTACTTTTTGCGAAATAATCCCTTTTTTGCTGCAGTCCAACTTCGAAAGCAGATACAATAAATCGTAGTTACAGCTTTTTATGGCATTAAAACTCCAAAATAAAAAGGAATACGACAGCGAAGAATATGGGCTTTGTCAACATTTCGAGCAATGCTGTATTCAGAATAATCCCAAACAGTAGGGTTGTGTCTGTCTGTCTTTCAGAGATTGTTGTTGGTCATAATGAGATCTCTGGTATACTAATCGATCACATGCGTCATGGTTTTGAAGTGTAAAAATAGATTGTTTCTCAAGCTCTTAGGGCAAATCACGTGGGTATGTGTGCATGCGCAGTGTTGTGAGTGTGTGTGTGTGTGTGTGTGTGTGTGGTATGTGTAGTGAGTCACGAATATATATTTTTTTGAGAAGTTTCATGTGAATTATCACCTAAATGGCGAATACCATCTAATTTGCCTATTGACCTTAACCTTGAATTGAGTTTGTAATTTGCATATATAGATCCTACTGAAATGGTGCAATGACTCGGCGTTGATTGTGGCAAATTAACGATTTTTATTGGCATTCCAATCTGTATTATAGAGGGGGTTATTACTAATCGTACACATGCAAAGACTAAAAGGGAAGCAAAATTTAATATTTTGTATGCTTGACGGAAATAGGAATATAGATGAGCTGGAGGGCAGGGAATCTTTATAGACGAGTAGAAAAGGAGTTAGTCAATATTGAAGACCTACATGATGGGCGTTAAGACTATATATACCAGTTGAAAGCCAGCGGTCTATATCGACGAGCAGAAGGGAAATGAGACTTTACTGAGAGGGTATTGAGTCTATGTAAACGAAACAGCTATTCAATGAGGCTACAGAGACTAGCTGAAGGCTACTGACACTGTATAGACGAGCTGAAAGGCAGGGAATTTATGTAGACAATCTGAATGTGACCATATAGACGTGCTGAGGGACAATGAGACTATATAGACGAGATGAAGGGCACTGATGCTACACACAAGCTGAAGGGAACATCAATGAATGTATATAGAATAGCAGACACGATAGATAAGTTTATGAAAAAAAAAACATTCTGAGACTAACTGAAAGCGCAGGAGTTCTTTCCAAAAGTCAGAAATTCGAGCGATTGGGGAAAGACAGTTATAGATATAGAACGTACCAGTGGCTCATAAACAATTGAGAATATAATGTTGTTAATGTTGAGAAACCATCCTCAACGTATGAGTGTTTATTCGCCTTATTGTCAGACGGAGTCATTAGACCAGAATTGATCGAAAAATCTTATTTACTTATGATGCCCATTTTAATCTAAAAAGCTTCATCAACGTGTTAATGTTTGTGCGGTTTATGGTCCGACAAGGTAATTGGACCATATTTGCTGATTTTTTCATCAAAAAATCGTCTTTATTATCTAGGCGTCATCATCAAAAGGCAAAATTATCGAAAACTTAACCGAGATTTTGTGATTTAACACGTTGCAGTTTCTTCCTTTGGACTTCGTAAACCGGCCGAGTCTATTCAATATCTCAAAGAGAGAATTCGTGGGATTTCGTCTAAACTTCTTAATGGTTTATTTTGTGGAGCAGCGTCTCCCAAACAGGCTATCAAGCCATGTTTCAGTTACACATGGGCTTTTATTGATGATTTTCTATATAGATATGTATGTATATATATTAGCCTCCCATAAGTCCTTATAACATATTACAGCCACATCTGTTTGGAAATGCGGCTTAGGTCTTCAAAATACCGAATATGTGATGGTAGCATTCTATGGGAGCTATACCAAACTGTAAACCGACTTTACTACATTCCTTACTGGTTTGTAAATAATATTTAGAAACAATTGTGTGCAGGTCATGCAAACAGTTACTATTTTTGTCTTTAGGTGTTTAAAATATTTGATCAATCTGGAGAACTTCTACATATCGATGGTCCTCTACATATTATCTATAGATTTTAAATTTTAAATTGTGTTTAATTCCGACATCCCAAAAGTTTTTAAAACCAGAGCTCTGCCACCGGTTTCTCTAGGTCTTCAGAGATCTTTTGAGGTCTATAGGACTTCATATATCATTTCAGGGTAAAACACCTAAAATCAATATATTTATACCCTTCACCACACTGTGGTCTTTGTGTTTGTAATAGGCAAAAGGAATCGAGATAGACCCATGGTTCCTTTTGAGAATATGCGTAGAATCACTTTCTGTGTCTATTTACGCATGTCCGGCTGTCCGTCCGTCCGTCCATGTATTTTTGTTAACAAAGTACAGGTCGCATTTATGATCCGATTTGGATGTAATTTGGCACAGTTCACTTAATTGGGTCAAGGACGAAACCTATAGACGTTGGAGAAAATCGGTTCAGATTTAAATATAGCTTCCATAAATATTTTCCTCCGATTTTATGTAAATGATGCACCAAACTCCCAATATTTCTCCGATTGGGACAAAATTTGGCACAGCGCACTGTTGTGTGCGGAATCGGTTCAGATTTGGATATAGCTCCCATATATAGTTTCATACGAGTTTTTGTGAATGATACACCAAACTCCCAATATTTGTCCGATTGGCTGAAAATTTTGCATAGAATACTGAATTAGGTGCAGACTGATGTCTGCGAAGTTATGCTGAAATCGGTTCAGATTTAGATATAGCACCCATATTTAGTTTCGTCCGATTTTTTGTGAATGATGCACTAAACTCCCAATATTTGTCCGATCGAGACAAAATTTTGCATAGAATACTGAATCAGATGTCAAGAATACTGAGTGATGTCAAAAATACTGAGTGATGTCAAAAAACAAATGATGTATGCAATGGTTGCTCAACTCGATTTCATATAAATGGTACACCAAAAAATCCAAGTCAGCCCGTTTGACATGCAATTTTCCACAGCTTTCAAAATGGTATGTGTAGGGGGTTTATTCAATTGGTTCAAATATCTATCTAGATAGCACACGTAATTTCGTCCGATTCCATCTCAATGGTCCTCCAAAGATTATATGTGGGTTCTATCTACAGGATATTGTATATATTAAAATCTCTTGTATGTACCCAAAGTGGGGAAGGGTATCATTTAGTCAGCCCCGCCCGACTTCTGAACTTTCCTTACTTTTTTTTGTGTTGTAAGGCAGGTCGTTTTTTTCGAATTTTTACATTTAATTGATCCCAAAAGGTTGTAATAGTAGTCTGAATTTATTGTTTTACCCTTTGAAAGATAGTCAATCAATAAAATACCTTTGAAGTCGCAAAAACCGTTGCCATAACCTTACCAGCCGATTGAATTGTTTTTGCCTTCTTTGGGGCACTTCCTCAAACGACGCTTAAAATCCATTTAATTTCGCTCAAAACGATCCAAAAAAGCTTGAGAGTTGTTCATTCTTATGCCTTTTTGGTAAATGATTAGTAGACGGACCATCTGGAGAGATTTTAAATATCTATGTGCCTCTACTTATTATCTATAGATTTCAAACCGAGTTGCTGGCTTTTCGTCCGTCCTTTAAAAGGTTTCCAAAATCAGAGCCTCTCCTTCGGTTTCTCTAGGTCTTCATAGATTTTTGAAGCTTCTAGGTCTTCATAGATCTTTTGAGTGTAGAACACCATAATTATACCCTTCTTATATTATGTCTTTGTGCATATGTTTGTAACATGGATCCTTTTGAGAATATGCATAGAATCACTTTCTGAGTCGATTTATGCATGTCCGTCCGTCCGTCCGTCTGTCTGTCCATGTTAAATTGTAAACAAAGTACAGGTCGCATTTATAATCCGAATTGGATGAAATTTGGCACAGCGCGTTTGTTTGGCCCAAGGACGAACCTTATTGAAATTGGGAAAAATCGGTCCAGATTTAGATATACTAGCTCCCATATATAGTTTCGCCCGATTTTAGGTAAATAGTGCACCAAAGTCCCTGAAAATCATTTGATTTACACGAGTTTTGGAATAGCCTATTAAATTAAGTCTAGAATGACTTGTGCATAGTTTCGTGAAAATCGGTTCAGATTTGGATATAGCTCCCATATATAGTTTCACCCGATTTAAGGTAAATGGGGTACCAAAGTCCCTATATATCTTTCGATTTGCACGAAATTTGGTCGATTTGCACGAAATTTGGTATAGCCTACTGAATTAGGTCTAGAATGATGTGTGTTGAGTTTCCTGAAAATCGGTGCAGATTTAGATATAGCTCCCATATATTTTCGTCCGATTTAATGTAAATGGTGTAACAAAGTCCCCATATATCTTTCGATTTGCACGAAATTTGGTATAGCGTAATGAATTAGGTCTCGAATGATGTGTGTTGAGTTTCATGAAAATCGGTCCAGATTTAGATATAGCTCCCATATATATTTTCGTCCGATTTAATGTAAATGGTGTAACAAAGTCCCCATATATCTTTCGATTTGCACGAAATTTGGTATAGCGTAATGAATTAGGTCTCGAATGATGTGTGTTGAGTTTCCTGAATATCGGTCCAAATTTAGATATAACTCGTACTTTAATTCGTTGATTTTAGCCATTGTTAAAACACCCTTGTGCGCTGGTGCGTTGTATTGATGAACAATTATTTTTTTGTGTTGTAAGCCAGGGCGTTTTTCTCGTACATTTACATTTACTTGGTCAAAAAGGTAGCAATAGCTCTCTGAATTTATTGTTTAACCCTTTGTAGATAGTCAATCAATAAAATACCTTTAAAACCCATAAAATACTTCACAAAGAAAAAAACGTGCCATAACATTAACAGCCGACTGAATTGTGAATTGGTGTGATGCCAAATGTCCGAACCTTGACACGGTTGAATTTTATTCGTAGATGCAATTTCGCAACAATAGTCGACAAGTTGTATTTAAACTTATCAAGTAAAGGCATTTGTAAGCCACATTGCCCAATATGCCTAATGAGCCGCTTAACCAACGGCGAAACGCGTCGCATAGTGGTGGGAATGTAGTTTCTCTCTGGCTTTCCTTTTAATTGCAACTCCGATCATGTAGCTCATCTCGAAAGTGAAATTAATAAAAAACATAAACAGGAATGATCCTTCGTCCTAAAAAGGCATAAAAACAAAACTCATACAAAGATATATTTTCGTGGATGTTGTGTAGGGTATCATATGGTCGGCCCCGTCCGACTATACTGCTCCGCTCACGGGTTTATATGTAGGGAATAAGCTCCACAAGTATTTCTATGTATAAACGCTTTTGAAATTTCATGCATACACAATTTCAAACTTTAGTTCTTGTAGCAAGAAACATTTTTGTCTAACATTTTATTAAATATTATGATAAATATATTCTAACATAAATTCTCAACCCAACAAATATGCTACCTACCACATTCTTTTTCTCAAGAAAACATTTTTATGATGCACAAGAATAGCATCAAACTAACAATTGCATTCAGGTGGTCGTTTGCATAGAACAAGAAGCTCTTCAAAATGTTCTTTTATTACTCTGGATTTTTTTAATATAATAGATTCAGATATTTATATGATTACTTTTATGTTGTATTGAGTCATAAAAACTCATAATGGTAGACAAAATATATTCACACTATAGGACGTCAGGAGAAAAGTTTACGATCTAAATGAAAAAATAAAAGAAAAGAAACTTATTTTCAATTCGAAAGAGAGAAAGATATTAAAAATAAGACAACAAAACATAATAAATAAACAATTTCTTCGTACGTTATTTTTCATTGTGTTTATTTAATATCTCAAACAATTTGTGGTAACAATTAAGTTTTTTTATGGCCAACATATATTTGACTTTAGCTGTGTATGTGTGTGTGCAGCTATCCTGTGTAATGCAGGCGAAACGCATTGAATGTGGCAGAGTCAGGCAGCCAACCACATAGCTAGCTCTACTAGTATGGAAGCAACAACTTATGCTTCCTTATTGCAATTTCCGGATTTATTTTATGATGGTAAATTCTAAACAAATTCTCTTTTTCACGGCAATACATACCGGCAGAGAGAGGGTCGTTTATGGCATCAACATTTTTTGTAAAGCACTTGTTTGGATTGAGTTTCCCTCTGCGCGCGCACACACACACGTCATATGTGGTGGTGCTGTAGTATTAAACCTAGAGTGGGGTAAATTGTCGTGACAGTTTAGGAGTGCAAAGAACGAAGAAAAGGAAACTATAGAAAAAAGTGAAGTAAGTCTGTATTAACACACTATACCACACATTAAATGAAACATTATTGTTATAAACAAACAAACGGCAAAACTAAATAAAAACGGATACGTTATGGCTGCATCCAAAAGCATCCAAAGAAGATGCAACCGACCTACCAACCAGGCAGCCAGTCAGCCAGCTATCCAACCAAACAACAAAAGTTTTGTTTTTATGCTGCATTCTACAGGACTGACATAAAAAATCATCAATGGCACATAAACAAACAGCAACAAGTGCAGGCTTTCTTTCCTCCTTTAACCGAAAGCGAAACGAACAAAAAATAATAATAACGCAGAGAATGTTGTTAAAAAAATGGAAGGCGCCTTACCGGGTAGTATATGCAATAGTTTTTCTTTCGTGAGTTTTAAATGCCTTGGCATAATATATGGAATACAGATGTATATCAGAAACGTGGCAAATTGGCAATTTTTATACCATCCAAAATAGTGCGGAGGGTGTATTATGTTCGTTTTTCCGTTTGTAACTCATCGAAATAAATATTTCCACTCCTTGAAGTATATATATTCTTGATCAGGATGAAATTCTATGACGATACATACATGTCTGTATATAAATCGTCAAAATTTAGCATAGAGTTGTGATTTGACTGCAAGCGGGTCAAGTTCAAGTTCATAAAAAGATGAAGGGTATACAAAGTTCGGACTGGCGAAACATAATTATGTTTTAAATTTAAGAATAACAGGAAATTGTGTCTGGAGCCAATCGATAGAATACGTTTGATCTCCCTATACGACTTTTCCTAACGAAGTCCTTCAAAATTCTCCATTCACAAATTTTCCCAATAATTTCCCGAATTTGGTTGGAATGGATGGAAAGTGGCATAGGAAAGTGTCAACCTCCACACCTGTCTCGACCGATCGTTCACATTTTGCTCCCATATATATTTTCCTCCGATTTTATATAAAGTCCCTATATATCTTTTGAAATTTGGCAGGGCGTAGAGAATTAAAACTGGAATGATGTGTGTTAAGTTTCGAGAAAATCGGTTTTTTGTATGGTGCACCAAAGTCCCTATATATCTTTCGATATGCACGAAATTTAGTTTCGTGAAAAATGGTTTCGATGTATATATTGCTCCCACATATATATTTTTATCTGATTTTAGGTAAATAGTGCACCAAACCCCTAAAGTTTGTCAGATTTTTGCACAACGTATCTAATTAAGAGTAGAATGACGTTATAGCTTCCATATATATTGGGTCCATATATTTTTAATAGTACGGCATACTGAATAGCGTGTATCAAATTTGTTATTTCCATAAATGTTTTCCCAATTGTACGCAAACGACTATGTCTATGTGGGCCTCAGTTTTGATATAGCTCCCATATAATGTTCCCGTCTTATTTATACCCTTCACCACACTGTGGTACAGGGTATTATGTCTTTGTGCATATGTTTGTAACAGGCAAAAATAATCGAGATAGACCCATGGTTCCTTTTGAGAATATGCATAGAATCACTTTGTGAGTCGATTTAAGCATGTCCGTCTGTCCGTCCGTCCATGTATTTTTGTTAACAAAGTACAGGTCGCATTTATGATCCGATTTGGATGAAATTTGGCAAAGGTCACTTAATTGGCCCAAGGACCCTATTGAAATTGGAGAAAATCGGTCCACGTTTAGGCATAGCACCCATATAAGGGTACCCCCAATTTTCGGTACTTTGAAGTTATTTAGCGCGTTTTTAACTGAATTCGCTGAAATTTAGTACTTTGAGTTCTTATTGGGTAGCAAATCTTTCTACTAAAAATTATAAATATAGGTCCATTTTTTCGGATAGCCCCCATATAAGGGTACCCCCAATTTCGGTATTTTGGAGTTCTTGAGCTGGTTTTATAACTGAATTCTCTGAAATTTTGTACATTGGGTTCTTATTGGGTACCAAATTACTCCACTAAAAAATTATAAATATAGGTACAGTTTTTCTGGTAGTGCCCATATAACGGTACCCCAAAATTTTCGGTGTTTTGGGGTTTCTGATCGTATTTTTCGACGGAATTGATTGTAATTTAGTACGTCGAGTCCTTATTAGGTAGCAAATCCCTCCACTATAAATAATAAACATAGGTCCATTTTTTCGGGTAGCCCCCATATAAGGGTACCCAATTTTCCGTATTTTGGGGTTCTTGAGCGTTTTACAACCAAATTCTTTGTAATTTGGGTTTTTGTTGTCATATATGGTAACAAACCTCCATCCCAAAAATTATTAATATTCGTCCCCTTTTAGGGGTAGTCCATAGAAATAGAAATCAAAATATACCCATGGTTCCTTTTGAGAATATGCATAGAATCACTTTCTGAGTCGATTTATGCATGTCCGTCCGTCCGTCCGTCCATGTATTTTTGTTAACAAAGTACCGGTCCCATTTATGATTCGATTTGGATGAAATTTGGCACAGGTCATTTAATAGGCCCAAGGACGAACCCTATTGAAATTGGAGAAAATCGGTTCAGATTTAGATATTTCTCCCATATATATATTTTCGTCTGATTTCAACTTATTGATGCACCAAACTTCCAATAGTGATCCGATTGAGACAACATTTTGCACAGAGTATTGAATTAGGTCTAGATAGTTATATGCAAAGTTTTGTTGAAATAGGTTCAGATTTAGATATAGCTCCGATTTATAGTTTCGTCCGATTTAATGTAAATAGTGCACCAAACTCCCAATAGTGGTCCGACTAAAACAAAATTTTGCACAGAGTACTGAATTAGGTCTTGACTGATGTATGTGAAATTTTGTTGGAATCGGTTCAGATTTAGATATAGCTGCTATATATAGTTTCGTCCCATTTTGTGTAAATGAAGCTTGCTAAATGTTCGGGACTTTTACTGAACATTCTCGTTATAGGTCTATGTTTTAACTTAAGACCCAAATTTAGAGAGAACGGAGATTGTGATTGATTTCATTTCTGCTGATATGTTTTCCACCGAAATGACTTATCGGGAATTAAATCTTCATACCGATAACGACTTTTTAGGTTTCCCTTATATAACGGTAGGTACCACCCATTATTCGGTAGTTTGGAGAGTTTTAGACAAGTTTTTCAACGGATTCCGTTGAAATTTGGTATTTTGGATTCACATTGGTTATCAGATCTGCCTAAGAAAAATATTGACTTATAATATTCCTAATATATGGTATTTTGATAGTTTTGGGCACATTTTTCCACATAATTGTTGCAATTTGTTATTTTGGATTGCAGTATGGTAGTAAATCTTCCTACTAAAAAGTATCAATATTTGTCTACCTTTTAGGGAAACCCCCCTTTAATGCTTCACTTCAAAGATCGATATTTTAAGATGCTAGAACACATGTTTCCTCCAATTTGGGCGCCATTTAATTCTTGGATTCTCGTTTTCATTTTGAATTTTCATTCCAGGTATACCCCATATAATGACAACCCCATTAGTTTGGGGGTTTTGAACACGCTTTTTAAAATTTTCCTTCCAAAAGTTATCCTAGTTTTGGGTAGCCCCCATGTATTGGTACACCCACTTTTCGGTATATTGGGGGGTTTGTTTTTCAACGGAATTCGCTCTAATTTTATTTATCAAAATTTTATGGGGAGTCAAATCTCCCTATCAACAATTATAAATTTCAGAGTACGTTTTGGTATAGCTCACATATGCTATAAAGGATACTGGAAGCCTGACTAAATGTTTAACCATATTTTCTCATGGAATATATGTAGAATTTCTGGTGAATAAAAAATATATTAAAAAAGTCCCGTTTAAGTTTTCCAACTAGAACACTATTTTTTTAAGCAGTCTTGAAGAAGTCTTGATCGACTTAAGGAATTTTGATGAAGGTATATAAACATAATATTATATAGGTCCACCTAGAAAAATATGTCTTATACAAATTCCTATTCGCATATTTCTACGCCCATCTGTATTCCACTAACAGTTGAAATTCATAAGTAGTTACAAGGAAAATAGGTTTAGCAATGAATAAGTTCTTATCACGAAGGACGATGCGGCATGAAGCAGGACGGAAGGAGATACTTTGGCATAATAAAGCGCCACCATTTTAAGGTAGCGACATAAACATTATAGAACAGCAACGAAAAAATGTGCAAAACATATATTCCGACATACATACTGCGAACATAAAAAACCCCCCACCAATAAAATGAAACAAACAATGAATTACATTAACCATGTTTTAGTTGTGTCTGTGGGCCAGGTTAGAGTAATGTGCAGCGCACCGCTCTCCCCCTTTACTACTTATCAAATTTTTTACTCACACTAAATGTTGGCTGAATTATAAAACAGCAAAAAAATGGGCCCAAGACTCAAGGGGAAACGATCAAAAGAGCTATTGTAGTGGCAACAGCAACAAAAAACCAAGTAGAACGACAACGACGCATGCAACAAACAACAACAACAACGTAGGGGCATAAGCGCGAGTGCAGCAATTAAAGTCAAAAGTATAGACATAAATTGTACCTTTATTTCTTTTGTAACTTAAATGGAATCGTTTTTTTTCTACGCTACGCTGCTACAACAAAAAACAAAGCAAAAGCTCCCACCGACATCGAGGAGCAATGAGTAGCGACAAAAACAATTTTCACTAACAAAATGAACGGGAGGAAAAGAAAATCAGTTGCATCTCTAAGCCTCGGTCACCCCCACCACCCCCATCAACTGGGTCTGTGAGAAACAAATGTGAAATCTTTAGAGAGCGAACAAAAAAAAAACATTCAACAAATGTGGGGGCCATTGTCGTTTATTTTGACATGGCTGCAGGATGCTGCAGTCCTGCTAGACCCCCACAACCTCCCCCGCCTTTAGGCCAACAAAATTGTTGGCATTGCAATTGTTGCTCGTTGTCTTTGTCGTCTCCTCTGTCGTTTGGTCGGTTGGTCGTTGTTTGCTTGTTTCGGTTTTATGACTTAATTATACATTTTTTTCCTCAATCGTTTTTGCTGTTTTTCTTGCCGCTGGTGTCCATCTCTCTCCCAGCTGGAATACTTGTGTGCTGGAGTTTGTTTGACAAATGAATTAATGCCATTCCATCCCAGACCATTTCATAGTCATTTGATTTGAAGCATCAGCCAGCAGAGGAGTACTACTACAGATCCATGACCATTAACAATCCATTTTGTGCGGCTGTATTTCTGGTCATTTGGTTGGGGTGTTTTGATTTAAAAGTCTGTTTATGTGTAGTTGTAAATATTGGTAGTTGGTAATCGTAAAATATACTGGCTGAGGACATCAAAAGAAAGTTTTACAGCGGCACATAAAGTTATCGTCAAAAATGTTTAAACATTGTTTGTTGTCCACAAAGCCAACAATGTTGTTGCGAGGAATTTCAACGAGGAGGGGTGTTTGTAATTGAAATTTTGGGAATTCTGATTTGAATACCAGTCAATATTAGCATTATGTATTTTAAGAGTTATTGACGGACCTGTTATTAAAAAGTTCGAAGTGTTGCCGATTGCCAAAATAAAATATATATTGTATCGCATATTACCCGAAAATAATTGTCCATGAAATGGTCTAGTCATTAAAGGTATATTATTCTGCGGTAGGGAAACCATATCTCCAATTAAGGGAAATTGAAGCTGAAATTGAATCTGAAACGGCGGGATCTTATATGGGGTATGTCAAAACACGCTCCTATAGGAAAATTTATATTTTAATTATGTTTCTCACCCCCCAAGAAGACGAAATGTCAAATTACTATTTCCAAAGCCCCGATACGGAGGACGGGGCCGACTATATGATACCCTTCACCACTATGGGTATATTAAACAGGACTATTAACATGATATTTATCTAACTGTGAATCGACTTCAAACAAATATCAATAGGTACTTCTAGAAAACGCAACTACGTAATTCTATGTTCAATTCTGTACGTTGTGCAAAAATTGATGTCAATCTGACTAACATGAGGAGTTTGATGTCCAATTTACTTAAAATCGGGCGAAAATATATATGGAAGTTATATCCAAATATGAACCGATTTCAACGAAACTTGTCACAGGTTAGGTTATACTAATTTCAGAACGTTTTGTTCCTATCAGCCATATATTGGATCCTTGGTGCGTCAATTAGTTGAAATCAATCTTTAATATAAGGGAATTAAATCTAAATCTCAACCGATTTTCACGAAACTTGGCACACATCAGTCTGGACTAAATTCAGTACGCTATGCCAAATTTCGTGAAGATCGAAGAATATATAGGGACTTTGGTGCACCATTTACATGAAATCGGACGAAACTATATATGGGAGCTATATCTGAATCTTGACCGATTATCACGAAACTTGGCAGACATCATTGTGGGCTCAATTAAGTACGTCATGCCAAATTTGATGCAAATCGAAAGATATATAAGGACTTTGGTGCACCATTTACATGAAATCGGACGAAACTATATATGGGAGCTGTATCTAAATCTGGACCGATTTTCACGAAACTTGGCAGACATCATTCTAGGCTCAATTCAGTATGTTGTACCAAATTTCGTGCAAATCGACAGATATATAGGGCCTTTAGTGCACCATTTACATGAAATCGGACGAAACTATATATGGAAGCTATATCTAAATCTGGACCGATTTTTCTCTTAACTTGGCAGACATCACTCTAGGCTCACTTCAGTACGTTATGCTTAATTTGGTGCAAATCGAAAGATATATAGGGACTTTGGTGCACCATTTACATGCAATCGAACGAAATTATATATGGGAGCTATATCTAAATCTGAACCGATTTTCAGGAAACTTCGCACATATCATTCTAGGCCTAATTCTGTACGCTGTGCAAAATTTCGTGCAAATCGAAAGTTATTTAGGGACATTGGTGCTCCATTTACCTTAAATCGGACGAAAATATATATGGGAGCAGAGTTCCAAATTACAGCCACTTTTGTTGCAACCTGCGGCTAACACCTTAAACTTGTAAAAAATAAGGCATGACCCTAATATGGGAATTATGTAAAAACATGGATCCATATTAATGATTTGGTAGCTGAACTACGGGATCTGGTTGAGAGATTTAGATGAAATGATCGTGTGCTATGATCCGAGGACTTATGAAGTGAGAATATCGCCTACAAATATCCAGTTATCAGGTCTATTGACCATACCTGCCTAAGTGGACTCCCTAACGCTGGGGTGTTAGGCGACCTCGTGTCCGTCTGCGTTTTACGGTTCGCAGTCAGGATCCAGCATGTATTTGAACGGAGCCTTGTTAATACCTGGGCGCCCCAAAAAGTTGTTCTGGCTTAGTTGCCGAGTCCTTACCAAGGTACGAGGCTATGACATGGTCGACCTCAAGTTCTCGCTCAACAAACTTCTAAAGAGCCGGCTTTTGAACATACCTCTCCCCTCTCTCTCTCTCTTTAAAAAATAAAAAAGTTAAAATATACGATATTTCGACTGATGTAGGTATGGCTGCCATGACACCTTCAATCTAGAGTTGAGTCGGGATACTCTTCTGCCAAAGGAAGAATAGCAGCCTCAATAAGGTCAGGAAGAAGTCTGTTTGCCTCTCCAGGCTTTCATTGACATCATCAAATGACGACGTACGGACCATTCTTTGAATTCTGACCTTGTAGACGGAATTCAATAAACATCCACAAATGACGACATACCGGACCATTCTTTTGCCCCCATCAAACCCCATTACTCTCGATGACGTCAATCCAAGCCTGGAGAGGCATGCGGACCTTTCCTTGACCTTATTGAGGCTCCTTCTGCCTTAGTCAGGAGATCATACCGACTCAACTCTAGGATTGATGAGTCAGACAGACGAGGAAGACGCTATGGATAACACTGTGATTAGCACTACGGTGACTAACACGATCGCTATCCTAGTGACTCCTCCAAATCAAGGTGAGTCCTCTAAAATGATGAGGAAGGGACGTAATCCCTGTAAGAAAGAATAACCCAATTCCATATCCACGGCTTGCAGTGAAGTCTCGAGACATCTAAGGCAGTTGGCCGTTGAAGTGGATGCTGGCGTTGATGACCTTCCCATTGGTAATATGGATGAATCATCAGAACCAGGAACCACTAAACGCGTCAACGCCAAAGAGGTCTCTGACAAGAAGATTTACCGGAGAGCAGTTAACTTCTGCAACCGATTTATCGGACAAGACATCGATTTAGTCATGGACAAGAAATTACTTCTAATCAAGAGAAAGCTCCAATGCATTCCAAAGTACTATGGAAACTATCCGAATGACATTACGGGTGACTTTCTAATAGATAGAATACCGTCTCCTGCGAAGTCTACTACTACTCCAAAGGAGGTGAATACTGTGAGTGGTCGAGCACAACCAGGACAATGGTGGCTAAGACTTTTGAGCTGTTAAGAAGTCCCTGACACCATCCTCCACTTCAACTGAAGGTAAGGAAATGTCGATGTCAGTCCGAAAGAGAGCTTTAGCAGTCAAACGAACATATCAATCCGTCCACTGCTGAATTGCTGCTAATGGCAGCCGTACAACCTTTAACCATACCTAACATATGTGCAAAATAGCAAAGCTCTATATTGATTTTTTGAGCTCTAGCGTGATTTCAACAGACAGACGGAAAAGCATAAATCGTCATAGAATTTTATTTCGATCATTTGCTGCAAGATCGGCATAAATAAAAAATCGTGATTTTTCTCTCAGAACCCGAAAATAGTCATTTTTCGGGAACTTCAGTGAGAAAATTTGGAAATGCGGTTCGAACATTTAAAATACCGAAAATGGGGGAGGAACCTTAAAAAACATAGGGCGGTCCCTTTATATGGAAGCTTTATTAAAAATGTAGACCGATACATTTATTTGAGATATCCATCGTGCTTTCATGAGGTGTTGCAAACAGAAGGAAGTATTAAATATAAACTCCAACTTATGATAAAAAGTATAGTATGCTTCAAAAGACGTTTCTAAGATCGTAAAATTAAGGAGGCTCTTATTCATATTCATAACAAAGTAGCAATCTGTGTTTTCACAAATAAAGACCTTCGAAGCATATGATCGATCGCCTCTTCGTGGGCAAAAATGATAATGAGGCGACTTTTCCGCTTGAGCAACGTAAAAAGGTCAATTCTGAGTGGTACACTATAGTTGGTTTGCCTGATGTCTTCGGAGAGTGTCGAAAAAACGAACAAGAGAAGACAAGACATTTTGCACCACAACAAACCGAGCTCAAAAAGCTACCTTTTGACCGAAAAATATATGGAAGTTATATCTGAATCGATTTGAATAAAATCTAATAGAAGTCATTCTATCAATTTGGTACGCAGGTCAAAATGTTGTCTCAGTCGGTGACCGATGAACCGATTTTTTTCGATTAAGTTCGACTGTAACTGCAGCCTTGTCGGGTCTATAATGTTGAATATTTCTAGTTTTCATAATTTTTGTACACCCAAGAGCATAATAATTGCATTGCCGTTATATTCTCTTGGCAGTAGAGTAGAAACGGCCACCCTGTACTCTTCCCCTAGCCACAATTTTGCCATAATTTCGTTCTTCTTACCTATGCCACAAGTGCTAACTAAAATAGTCCATAATAAATCATAAAGGCAGTGGCTTAATCATGTTGACTGCAAATATTTGCAATTCCC
This sequence comes from Musca vetustissima, assembly GCF_032173495.1. Taxonomy (NCBI): domain Eukaryota; kingdom Metazoa; phylum Arthropoda; class Insecta; order Diptera; family Muscidae; genus Musca; species Musca vetustissima. Next base: position 24,201 of record NW_026888462.1, read on the forward strand.
CTTCGTCAACGTTTTATGTATTATTCTCTAGCAGCGTCTAAGCGTTTATACGTTTATTTTTAATGATTGCATATTGTTTGCAAGTTCATCTTTTAATCTACATATCATTAATATCAATTTTAACTAACTTTTCTACACTTGAAAATCATCAACTTCCTTTCTTTCGTTCTGTTCTGCTTTGTATTTAAATATGTTTGCTATTACACAAAGGGAGAGAGAGAGATGGGGGACTTGTGTATTTGTCGGATGGTTATGGTCTGCTTCTTAAGGCTTGCAACTCGTTCCAACTGCAATGTTGCATTGCATGTTGCTTGTTTGGCCACAATACCCATCGAGGCTCTTTATGCTTTTATATCTATAATTATGCTTTAAGCCATGTGTTTCAAACACTCTTTTAACGCCAGCGATGTAAATCACTTAATGCTAGGAGATCATCATCACCATGGCAGGCAGTTAGGCGAGCACTATTTAGCTGACCGAGCAACCAACCGACACTGTTGCCTTTGTCGTCGTCATCATTATTATTAACGCTTTCTAGTCAACTCTGCAAACCGGACATCCCCTCGCATCTACACATTGGTGTGGTGTTGCTGATCAATGTTAGCAAACGCCAACACCATCAATACCCTTCCTCACATCTTGTTCTTAACCAAGTTAGTTGTAAAGAAAACACACACACTGAAATATTGCAGCTTGCGCGTGAATTCCAACATACATTGCAGCGCCTAACTACACTACCCTGCAACACGGCTCATTATCATTATAATAATCACTTGGCGGTATGAAAATCATGATAAAGATCTGAATGAAGAGTATTAAGGACACGCCTATAAGTATAATGGCTAGGCGAAACTAACGAGTGAGATGAAGCGAGTGAAGAGAGACAACAGATCCAGGAGAACATTTAAAAAAGTAGACAATGCCAAGATAAAGAAGTTGTCGACACGAAAGGAAGAAAATGTTTCGATAATTGATAATAAGTATTCGGATAGAATACAAAGGAAAGGTGGTTCATTATAACGTTTGTCGAGAGGAAATAATCGGAATTGTTTCAAAGTGTAGAATGATAAAATATACAGACAGGACTTGAATACTGCACTACGACTTATTTTTAAACGGAATATCTAAAAATATGAAAAGAAATCCGTCCGTCAGTCCATTCACTTTAAAAAATCACTACGGAAAGTGCAAAGGTCGGATTGGGTATATAAAATATATGCTCTTAAAAGTTCAAAAGTCGGAATGGCCGTCTATATGATACTCTTCACCACTTTGGGAACATACAAAGATGTTAATATCTACAATATCCTGTAGATAAAATAGACATAGAATCTTTAGAGGACCATTAAGATGCAATCGAGCGAAAATAAATGTGCTATCTAGATAGATTTTGAGTCAATGAAAAAATTCCATACACATACCATTCTGAAATCAATAAAAACTTGTATGTCAAACGGACAGACTTGGATTTTTTTGAATACCATTTGTATGAAATCGTGTAAAGTTATGAATGTGGGCTATATTACTGTGCTCTAACTTATTAAGCAACCGTTCCATACAACATTTGTTTTTTTTTTTTTTTGTTTTTTGTCATTCTATATTCAATTTAATACCATCTGCCAAATCTCGTGTAAATCGAACAAACATAGGCCCTTCGTTGCACCATTTACATAAAATCGAACGAAAATATATATAAGACATATATAAAATTCTGAACCGATTTCAACAAACCTTATATCACAAAATTTGTTCTTCAGTTGCATTCGCTATGCAAAATTTTGCTCAATCGGACAAATATTGGATGTTTGGTGTATCATTCCCAAAAAATCAGACGCAACTATATGTGTGAGCTATATCTAAATCTGATCCGATTTTAACACAACTTCGCAGACATTACTCTGGACCTAATTCAGAACCCTGTGCAAAATGTTGTCCTCATCGGACAAATATTGGGAGTTTAGTGTTTCATTCCCAAAAAATTAGGCGAAACTATATGTGGGAGCTATATCTAAATCTGATCCGATTTTAAACATTTTGTATCAATCGGATAAATATTGGGAGCTTTGGTGTATCATTCACAACAAATCGGACGAAACTATATATGGAAGCTATATCTAAATCTGAAGCGATTTCCACAAAACTTCGCATACATTAGTACGCTAAGGAAATGTTTGTTTCAATCGGAAAAATATTGGAAGGTTGGTGCTCCATTTACCTAAAATCGGACGAAACTAAATATGGGACCTATATCTAAATCTGAACCGATCCCAACAAAACTTGGCATACAAAAGTATCGACCTAATTCAGTGCGCTATGCAAAATTTTGTGACAATCGGACAAATATTGGGAGCTATATCCAAATCTGAACCGATTTTCTCCAATTTAATAGGGTTCGTCCTTGTGCCAAATAAGTGAACAGTGCCAAATAAGTGAACAGTGCCAAATTTCATCCAAATCGGATCGTAAATGCGGCCTGGACTTTGTTTACAAAAATACATGGACGGACGGACAGACCAACATGCGTGAATCGACTCGCATATTCTCAAAAGGAACCGTGGGTCTATCTCGATTCCTTTTGCGTGTTACAAACAAATACATCAGTGTTATTTTAGCCAGGCCGAAATTTAATACAATCCATTATCTAAAGTACATTATAATTACAAATAATAATGCGGGCTATACCACATGCTCCTCCTCCAGTCAGGTTGAAAAATTGAGGTAGGAACATCCGAAAATTTAAGCGAGGCATTTGTATGGGGTCTAACCTATATTACATAATTTCTGGAGAGGAGTTTCTATTTAACAGGAATCCGGAATGTCAAATCATAGCCATATCGATGAGGAAATTTGAGGCTATATCAAATCTTGGACCTATATAGACAATTTTCATCAAAAAAAATGTTTTACCCTTCCACTACAATGGAAGGGAAGCTGTGGCTTAAATCTTCAACATACTAACAATGGGGCCGTATTCTTACATTTCAAGTCATATACCAATATTGAAAATGTATGTCAGTCATGAAGAACTTCATGAAAATAGGTCAGTACCGTTATATGGGAGCCACACCAACACGTAAACTGATATTGCTAATTTTCGGTAGGAAGAATTGGCACCCTTATGAAAAGCTGAAAAGTTGAATTAGGCCCCATTCGGTTATAAAACTTCTCCAATCCCCACAAAATACCGAATAACGTAGGAACCATTATATCGGGGCTATCCAGAATCTTTGGCCAATATTGAAAATATTTGAAAGTGAGATTTTTTCCCTTATAACAGTGAACCGATATATCCCATTTTCAATACCAAACATCATAGGAGTAAATAGCAATATATATGCAAAATTTCAAAACTCTATATTCAATATTGTGAGCTCTATCGTGATTACAAAAGACATACATGGAAATGGCAAAATCGATATAGAATTTTATTCTGATCAAGAATATTTATATAACTTATGGGTTCTCAGTTGAATATTTCTAGGTGTTGTAAATGGAATGACAAATTTAATATACACCCTACCTTATGGTGGAGGGTATAATCACAGCCTAAAATCACGAAACTAAAGAATATGTGGGCAATGCTATATAAGGCCTATTTCAAAGCGTAAACCGATTTATGTATCTCAAATATTGCGAAGTACATTGCAATTTTAATAGACGGGCATAGCTCAATCGGCATAAAGTATTAGGCATAAATATTTCGAGGTGTTGAAATTACACATTTAATATACACTCCCACATTATGGTAAAGAGGTATAATAATGACACATTATTAGCATCACATTGTTCGAGGCCTATCTGTCCTCATACACCATCATACCACATTTAAATAGTTTATTTTTTCCCTCCTTATATAATGAAACAAATAATTATGCCTTTGCAAACTATAATTCCTTACAATAAGAATTAACAAAAAATATCCTCCCCTTTTGCTTTAAGAGAAGTTTATCTGATAAATAAATGCTGATCCTTGAGGTCGATTTAATCGGGACCAAAGTAAAAATCATTGAATAGTTATTGTCTTTTCGATTCTCTTTATATATATTAATTTGATCATAAATTAATGGACAAATAATTACATTTTAGTGATTTTAAGTCATGTTTGCATCCATCATAAGATTGAAATCTGTTGCCGGCATTCAATACGCTTGAGTGCAATTTCAGTTCTATTCTATTGCCTGGTTGCTTGTTGGCTTACTTGCTTTTTGCAGCTTTCTACAAGACCATAAATATTTATTACAACAACTTAGAACATTGATTCGTTGGTTAAAATCAATGTTTAGTTTATGGCCATGTTGAGGGAGAAAACGAGAGAATGTTTGCTGGATGGTGGCTTGCTGGTTGGTAAACTGGCTGGCTGGCTTGCCGACAATAACTGTGTACTAGGCAATATTGCACAAATATTGGCTTGGTTTCAAATGGTGCGGATAAGCCACTAAGAAAATATTCACATAAAAATTCTTAATAATAACCATATCTCAACACCATCTTTGTGTTGCTGCGGTTGCACTAAAACAACACCGCCAGCATCTTTCAGAAGCTGTCGATGCTGCTGCCGTACTTACTGCAGCAGCAGAGCAGAAGTAGCCAAAAGCTTTAACATCATCTGCATCTTCATCGGCTTAACCGATTTTCCATTTCCATATGAACGTTAAACTTGCATAAATATTCGGGCCAACAAACACCATCAACAAACCAAATGCGTACTTTCTAATCCTATTTATGGTTAACCTTCTGTTTAACTTATGAGCAAGTGCTGTGGTGTGTGTGTGCGTGTGTATGGCTGTGTGCGTTAATATTTGGTTTTATGTGTGTTTGGCGAAAAAAGAAAAATATAATACAGTTCAGAAGGAAGAAAGACAGATGCGTTGTTCGTCATGGAAGACTTTCTTTGGAGAGATATTCTATAAGTCGAAATTATTTTTTAGAGTACCTTTATTCTGGTCCTCCATGAGATGACGTTCTCAACTTAAATAGGACCACAAATTCATCTCTCAGGCAAAAGGAATCGAGATAGACACATGGTTCTCTTTGAGAATATTCATAGAATAATTTTCTGAGTCGATTTAAGCATGTCAGTCTGTCCGTCCATGTATTTTTTGAACAAAGTACAGGTCGCATTTATGTTCCGATTTGGATGAAATTTGGCACAGTTCAAGTAAAATCGGTTCAAATTTAGATATAGCTCACATATATAATTTCGTCCAATTTTTTGTGAATGATGCACCAAACTCCCAATATTTGTCTGGTTGAGACAAAATTTTGCACAGAGTACTGATTTAGGTCCAGACTGATGTCTGTAGTTTCGTCCGATTTTTTTGTGAATGATGGACCAACTCCCAATATTTGTCCGATTGGGACAAATATTGGGATTCAGAGTACTGAATTAGGTCCAGACTGATGTCTGCGAAGTTTGGCTAAAATCGGTTCAGATTAAAATATAACTCTCATATATATTTGTCCGATTGAGCCGACTTTTGCATAGGGAATGCAATTGAGGGAAAAATGATGCGTGATAAGATTTGTTGGAATCGATTCAGATTTTGATATAGGTCTTATATATTTTTTTCGGTAGATTTTATGTAAATGGTGCACCGAAGGGCCTATGTTTTTTCGTAATTTTACTCGATTTCATACAAATGGTATAGGAAAGAATCCAAGTCTGCCCGTTTGTCATGCAATTTTTCATTGATTTCAGAATCCAAGTCTGCCCGTTTGTCATGCAATTTTTCATTGATTTCAGAATGATGTGTATGGGGTTTTTTCAATTGGTTCAAATATCTATCTTGATAGCGCATTTAATTTTGCCCGAGTTGTTTTAAGGTCTTATATGTGATGGTCTTTGAATTTCTATTCTCGGTATATCTGTATATACTCTGTGGCCCTTCTGTAAGTAGACTTTCAGATTTGCTGTAAGTATTGCTTCTGTAAGAAACCGTCTGGTGTTATATTCTAATACCTTGTGATCCTTTATCAGAAGACTGCGTGGTATTCCATAAATACACATTCCAAAAATATATGAGATCTTAATATTCATTACGAAAACTTCTTAGCATTTTAAAAGTATAAATTTTGAATTTCTATAAGAGGAATAATTGGTCTTCTAAAATAAGTCCGATGGAATAGTGGCAGGATCCCCTGATCTTCTGCAGAAAGCCTTCTGATCTTTTAATGGAAAATAAATATTATCTTGTGGCCTCTCTGATCTTCTGTATGAAGGTTTTTTGTCGTCAATAAGAAGAAATCTTACTCTACTACATTGCTTCGTCGAGCTCGTCTTAATAGACCACCTTCTGCGCGCCTATATAAAGCTGAATTTATATAGACTCACACATCGCTTTCTCGAGCTGGTCTTAAGATACCACCATCAGCTCTCCTATATAGACCTGAATTTATATAGACTTAATTCAACTCGTCTATAAAAAGGTCGTTCAGTACATCTATAAAGATTTCTTTCATTCTGATTGAACTCCAACAAAAACGCCTTTTGATCTCCTATGGGACAAATCTAGTTCTCCAAGAACATTTTTTTGGATTTCTACAACAATATCTCTTACTCTTCTCTTAGAAGACATATTGATCTTCTCTAAGTAGGCATTATGTCCATCTATATGTTTGCCATGCCACCTCGTCGACTTGTACAACTCCTATTTACACCCACGCCACTGTTCAACCACCATATACTCTTAAATCTATGTTTTAAATGCATTTACATATTTCAAAACTACCACGCATTAGAATCTTCCTTTGCATATCGTTTCCCACCGTTCCATTAGCTTTGGACGGCAAACATAGATATATGCTTTATTAGCCATATCGGCGTACACAAATACCCCCCCGAACCCACTAGCTGATTTCTTTCTCACTCTCTATCTTTCAACTTGTCCTCACCTATAGAACGGCAATCTCAAGCCATGTTACTTACACACTAACACCCCCCTACCCAGTTTTGCTATTAGTAACAGGTGGGTGGCTTATGTATAAGTTATGTGTTTAAAATGATGGCCTTAAGGTGTTTGTTAGTTGGTTCTTCTTACTGGACGACGACGTTGTTGTTGCTGTTCTTGTTGTCATTGGGGTTTCTTTTAATGCCATAAGAATATTCCCCCTACTTCTAATGGTTACGATGGCTTTTGAAATTTCACACTCTTTTGGCTTAAGGGGCAGAGACTGCAATAGAAAACGCATTTTATGCAGTTTGCTGTAATACTTCGGTCTACTGTCTATATCTGTAGCTGATTGGCTGACCAGACATTTAACTGTAATAGCTTTTCTGGTCTTTTGTGCAAAACCTGCGGTCATTAGCAGCAGCCGCAACAACAGCAGTTCATCTTTTGGCGAAATAAAATTTAGAGGCTTGAAAAACGCTTAAAATTTAATTGAAATTTCTTGGCTAAAATATGATAGAAGAATTCTGTTAAATGTCTTTTTGGCCAAAAATGAAATGAAATTGCTTGGAAATGTGTTGTTCTAGGCACACAATAGTTCCCGTTTATGAGTGGTGGAGCACTAAATATGAATGGAAATTGCAAATTTGCACCGTTTGCCGAATACGTTCCAGAGGAGGCTGTATTCATTTTGTTTATGTTTCCTTTGAGGTTAATGGGCAATAAATGTGGAAAATGATAATTAACACCTCTTTAATTTCCTCATGATGGCAATATTGTTATTAAAACGCTAATAGAGTTTTGAGTGAAAAAGTGTTTCGGATGATGTGGCAATTGTTGAGAAAATAATGGAAATTCTTGTTTGACGAATAGTTCTAAATGTAATATTGAGAAAAAATCGTGAATTGGGAGAACATTCGGAAGAAATTCTGTCCACCATAAAATATTTTCATTAGGCTGTCCCAAGAAATCTGATGTCCCAAAAAATCAGGAAGTCTTTATAAACGAGCTGATTATAAATAAACTGCGTATTTTGAAATTATATACAGATAGAGAACCCGGAATAGCAAAATACAGTTCATTCAGTTGAAAAATGCGTCTAAAACCTCAAAATGCCGAAAATATGACGGGATCTTTATATTGGGTTATTTAAAAACCTATACATCGAGGATTTTCTGCAAAGATATTTTCCACCCCCAAAGAACTTAGAAGGCCAAATTACTGTCCATCAGGTTGGCAAATTATCCTAAAAGCTTTAAAATCCCGAAAATCGTGCAGGACTTTTATATAAGGGCTATGTTAAAAGGTGTACTGATATATCAAATCTCCAAATTCAAAGCACATTCCTCAACATTGCCATATTTATGGTGATTTCAAATGACGGTTGGGCATATCCGCCAGCTATTCTACAGACAGAAAGCTTTCGAAAGATTATTTAAATGGGATCCACCTTAATTTTTATTAACTCCTTCGTGAATGCAAAAAGCCTTATAAAAAAAGGTCTTGTGTCAAGAAGACCTTCCATAGACCAAAAACCCAGGAAATATTCACAGAACTAAGATCTACGTAGTCTTTATAGGTGTGGCGAACACCTCAAAATTTGATAGACGAGTTGAAAACCAGGGAGTTTTTTTATAGACCATTTATTATAAATACACTGAAGCTGGAGGGATAATTACAGGCGAGCAAAAAACTAGGCACGTGTCATTGACAAACTACACTTTTTTCACATGTTATTCAAAACATATCAAATGTACTTCGAGAATTCCATTCGTAATTCACAACATATAGTTTGCAATTCGAGAATTCCATTCGCAATTCACAACATATCAGCTGTAATTCGAGAATTTCATTTGTAATTCCTAGAATACCTTTCGAAATTCATAGACTTCCATTTGAAGTTCATAAACTTCCATTTGAAATTCCAAGTATTTGCGTTTGAAATTCATAAAATTCCACTTGAAATTAAAAAAATTCCATTTGCAATTTAAATAATTTCATTTGCCTCAGACTAAGGGTGTCTATGATAAGCGATCTGAATGGAGTTTTTATATACGAGCGAAAATCATGCAGCCTTTCTAGAAGAACTGGAGGGATTCGCCAAGGGCTGAACGGAAGGATGTCGGTCTGGCCGAGCTGAACGGTGTCTTTCATAGTCGAACTGAATGGAGACTTTATGTATGAGCTGAAAGGAGTCTTTAGAGGCAGACGGGAGTCTCTATGTTGAAGGGAGTCTCAATAGACGATCTGAAGGGAGTATTTATAGTCTATCTGAAAGGTGATTCTGTATATACAGTCTTGATATGCGACTTGATGATGGTCCCTTTCGGCTAGCTGAAGGCAATATTTGAAGGTTTGCTGAGGGGAGTTTTTATGGACGAGCTCATTGGAGTCTTTAGAAGCCTCTTTATAGAAAAGTTGAAAATCGTCTGTAGAGAGGAAGTGAAATTTTCTTAATAAACCAGATCAAGACGCTAAGACGAAAAGATATATGTTAGGGACATTGATGCACCATTTACATTATTAAATCGGACGGAACTATATATGGGAGCTATATATAAATGTGAACCGATTTCCACGAAACATGGCGCAGGTCATTGTACACTTAATTCAATACGCTATGAAAAATCGTGTAAATCGAAGAATATAGAGGGACATTCGTGCACCATTTACATAAAATAGGACAAAATTATATATGGGAGCTATATACAAATATGAACCGTTTCTCTCGAAACTGGATACACGTCATTCTAGACCTATTTCAGTACCCTATGCCAAATTTCATGCAAATCGAAAGACAAATAGGGACATTGATGCACCATGTACATAAATCGGACGAAAATATATATGGGAGCTATATCCAAATCTGAACCGATTTTCCGGAAACTTAGCTCACATTATTTTGTACATAATTCAGTACGCTGTGCCAAATTTCGTGTAAATCGGAAATATATAGGGGCTTTGGTCCACCATTTACATTAAATCGGACGAAAATATATATGGGAGCTATATTTAATCTAAACCGATTTTTCCCAATATCTAAAGGGTTATACAAGCCCTTGAAAAAATATTTTGAAAAATTCACATTTATATATAGCCTATAAAAATATTTTCAATAAATCCACACTTAAGGGAACCCCCCCATTCTCGATTTTTTATTTTTAAGATTTTAAATGGGCTGGTAAATGAATACCAATGCTTGTTAAGGTTTGTAACTTTGCACATATATATTTGAAGATTTAAAAAGGAAGAAAAATAATTTACAAAAAATGTTTGTTGTTGTTTTGTTGTTGTTTTTTGTGATCAAAGAAAAGTCCTTATTTTTGATGGCGGGCATGATAACTCCTCACTGGAACATCGGAATCCGAAAATTCCAACGGTGTTAGAAAGAGTACATGTCTGGCACTCGTATGAACTAGGATTATTGACTTCGCTCTAAAATTAACAAAATGGCGGACCTTTGAAAAAATATTTTTGGAAAATCGCCGATTTTTTACCAAAAACCAAGTTAAAAAATAAGGAAGATCTTCACCGATTGGCTTTATCCTAGTTTATACGAGAGCTATACACTCCCAGAGAAACGTTGCAAAATTTGGAACCGATTGGATTATTAGTTTTTGAGTTATTGTGCCCGCCATTCGCAAAAAAATGTTTAGAGAAAAACGCGTTTAAAGTTTGAGAAGCCCTTCAGCCGTCACTTGATGCTGACACAATAAATCGGCTATATATTCAAGAGTTCTTGAGATTTTTACTTGAAATTTTGCAAGAACATTCTTGAATTAGTGTAGAGCGGAATTAAGTCAACAAAAATTTTGACCCGGAGAATGGGGGGGGGGGGGTCCCCTTAAGTATAGCAATTGAAATATTTTTAAAACATCACTGCTTAAATACAGCTCTTGAAAAAATATTTTTAAAAATCCACGCTTAGGTATAGCCATTGGAAAAATATATTTAAATTATTTGTACGGAGATGGGGAATAGGACAACTACTATTAGCTCCTTTCCTATAACCTGCATTTAATATTCGTACAGATATTTGTGAAAATAGTCTAAGAGTTTATGATGAAAAAAAAATATTAATTTTAGTGGACGCCCTAATGTTCATATATATCTTCACAAATGTTATTAACACACCCCAGTTAATGTTATATTGTCAAGCAAATATCTCGACAGCCTATCCATCTTTTAGCATAAAATGAAATCAAGTTCCTCATTTTCAAAATTTATGGGCCACGACCAAAAATCATAAATCTGACAAGAACTAGAGTAGATTTTATAACACATTGCAGAATTTTAACTACATTCCAAATGACAAACAGCACCAAGTTGAAAAGTGATATACATGACAGACTTCCATCTCCAAGACCGATAACAAATTATATTGAGCAAAGCCTTCTTAAAACTTTACAAATTGGTCAAATGTTTATTAGTAATGCATCTTCTACACTTCTTTTCAATTTCCAAACAATATTCATATGGGGAAGACACAGATGCTTTTGATTTGTATATTTGTTGGCCTCTCAGCATCAGTATCATCAACATTATTGTCGTCGTCGTGTTTGTACCCATCATCATTGCCACCAGACCGAACAGAAGTGGTAGACGACCACGACGAAGACAAAGTGTTGATTACGTTGACACTTGTAACACTTTCAAATCATAAATTTTAAGATTGTCTCGAACACATTTCACACATGCTCTACTCTACTCCACTGCACTCCACATACTTAAGACAATGGCAATGATGACGATGATAAAGCCGAAAACTGGCCACCAGACTGATGTTGTATTACAGTCTCATGATGAATCCGAAACTAAATATGGTACGTCGTAAGTAGCACAAAGCTACTTTTGGCGGACGGACAGGTATAGAGAGAGAAATTGTTGGAAAGGGTTAAGAGGCCAGTGATGACGATTTAAATATACACTGCACTACAGGTATTATATTCCTTATATGAATTTTCAAAGTACTGAATAATGGGACTACACGAAAATTTGGACCAATATTGATAATTTTTTGATGGGAAGATTTTCCACTCAAAGAAAATCCAAAATATAACCAGTAAAAAATGTAGTAAAGTCGGACTGGACCGACTATATGATACCCTTCACAACTTTGTGTATATTTTACATATGTCTCCAAACAGACTCCGCCTTTTCGAAAGAACATTGACATGAAATTCAACGAACTTGAATATGTCAATTTTATGCCTTTCTGGAACCTATGCAAAATTGCATTTCATTCGGGGAAGTTTAGAGTCGCTTGCGTACAATGGGGCAAATATATGTAAATCGATTTCCACGAAACTTTGTAGTTCAGCTTATATCGGACGAAAATATATATAAGAGCAATATCTTAATTTTAATCGATTTTCACGAAACCTAGGGCCTACAAAGAGACTATAAAAATTGTTTAAAAAGTCCACGTCTTAGGGCCTACCAAGAGACTATAAAAATTGTTTAAAAAGTCTACGCCTTAGGGCCTACCAAGAGACTATAAAAATTGTTTAAAAAGTCCACGCCTTAGAGCCTACCAAGAGGCTATAAAAATTGTTTAAAAAGTCCACGCCTTAGGGCATACCAAGAGACTATAAAAATTGTTTAAAACGCTATGCCACATTTCGTGAAAATCAAAAGATTTATAGGGATTTTGGTGCATAATATACTTCAAATCAGACGAAAATATATATAATATATAATATCTAAATCTGAACTGATTTTCAATAACCTTAAACTCTAGATTCAATTCAGTACGATATGCCAAATTTCGTGCAAATCGGAAGATATGTAGGGGTTTTAGTTGCAACATATACATAAAATCGGACGAAAATATATACTTGAGCTATATCTTATAGCCTAGACAGACGACAGCCTTAATTCAAATTAACTTGTACATTATCCTCATTTTTATGTGTTGTTAATGCACAAAATCAAACTGAATTTATACTGATTTAGGCAATTTCAATATGGCAATGCTGTCGAAAATTAATTGTTTCTTGTCAAATTTTTTTTTATATTTATGAAAATAAATATAAGAAATGAAGGCAAATTTCAACCATTTTTTAAATTGGGTGCTGTTTTGCTAAGATCATAGTTGCTATTCCTTCTTTATGTCATGTACATATATATTTCCTAAAGATGTAATCCCGAAAAATATCGAAACATATGTAAAAAATTTTCATTCTACACACAGACAAACAATTGTTTTGAAGCAAAAAACTGTTTCATAAATGCAAAACCTCTCGTCTGTCAGGGGTAAATATTAATTCAAATTAAGACATTTTTAATGCAAATTAAGATTGTCGTCTGTCTATGGTATTAATCTGAAGCGATTTTCGGTAAACATAGAACACATCATTGCAGACTCAGTTAAGTACGTTCTGCAAAATTTCGTGGAAATCGAAAGATATATAGGGACATTGGTGCACCATTTACATAAAATCGGAGGAAAATATGTATGGGAGCTATATCTTAATCTGAATCGATTTTCACAAAACATAGCACACATCATTGCAGACTCAATTAAGTGTGCTATGCTAAATTTTGTTCAAATCTAAAGATATATAGGGACTTTGGTACGCCATAACCTACAATCGAACGAAAATATATACGGGAGCTATTTTAAAATTTGAAGCAATTTTCAAGAAACTTAGCACACGTCATTCTCGACTCAATTTAGTACGCTGTGCCAAATTTCGTGCCAATCAAAATGGTGCACCATTTACATAAAATCGGACGAAAATATATATGGGATCTAAATCTGAACAGATTTTCACGAAATCTAACACACATAATTCTAGGCTCAATTCAGTTCTTTATGTCAAATTTCATGCAAATCGAAAGATATATAGGGACTTTGGTGCACCGTTTACTAAAAATCGAACGAAACTATATATGGAAGCTATATCTAAATCTGAACCGATACTTCTCAATTTCAATATGGTTCGTCCTTGGTCCAAACAAATGAGCTGTGCCAAATTTCATTCGATTCGGGTCATAGATTCGACCTGTACTTTATTTAGATTTAAAATGGACAGGTGGACGGAGGAACATGCATAAATCGCCTCAGAAACTGATTCTATGCATATTCTCAAAAGGAACAATTTGCCTATCTCGTTTCCTTTAGGCACAAAGACGCAATACCCTGTACCAACTTTATATAGCCCATGAAAATATATTTTTAAAAATCCACAATCAGAAAACTCATTAGATGTGTAAGGTATTTCCGAAACACTTCAGGTCTCATATATTTTTCAATTTATGAATCAAGTGAATTCAATGGAGCATATCAAAACTTAAACAATACAATATGCTACATACAACCATACAATCACCATTATTATTACAAAATGGAAAATGAAAAAAATGTTGAAGCTTCTGCTGCATCTTCCAATTTTGTCTTAATGGTGTCATTTCTTATCACTTCCACGCACACACACTCACTCACTCATTTGGGACAGCCAACCAACACTTTACTTACTCTACTTTGTGTAAATCTGACCATGGTCGCAGATTGAACAAACTCTCCATGTTACATATATGGAGGACAGATCAGACCAGACCAGCCACAACAATATTTATATACCCATTTAAATAAATACAAAATGTTCGTTTTACGAAATCTTTTCAAAACAACAAAAGTGATGCTGATGATTATAAAGTCATACCAAACGGAAATAATAATCAATACCAAACGAATCGAAAAAAAAAAAAACAAAATTGTTTCAAGTAGAAGATTTACAACAGGTCTTACGAAAGTTGTTGTGTTTTCTTTTCTGATAATAAGTTTTATGTCTCATTATGTATTGCGTTATTGTTGTTGTTTTTGGGGAATTTTTCGCCCTTCTCTCTCACATTAATTTGTACGGTTCAAGTGTTTCCAATAAAATTGAATATTTAATTGCTATATTTTCGAACGGAAAAGAGATTAAATCACATAGCCACACATGTGGCTATGTGTCTTTTAACACTAGAACGCCGAAGGCAGTCATTTTGACTGCTTTCCAATTTCAAGTAAAAAAGCAGCTGTGCATTTAATGACACTTTTTTTTAAATTTGGTGACTTTTTGTATCTCATAGAATTACGTTTATTATAAAAAAATCACCAAATTTAAAATAAAAGTGTCATTAAATGCACAGTTGCTTTTGTACTTGAAATTGGAAAGCAGTCAAAATGACCGCCTTCGGCGTTCTAGTGTTAAACATTGAAATGTGTTAATGCAAAAAGTTTATTTATGAACGAAGATTTGAAATAAAATATTTTATAAAGTTTTATGACCAAATTGAATTTATTCTCAGAAATAATTTCAAAATGGAATTAAACATAATTTTGAATTGGACATAAATATTAAAATAAATTAAATTTAATAGTAAAATTTGGAAACTTGTCTGACGCAAATTGTAGCACCCATAGAAAATTTTAAGTAAGAAGTATCTATTGCCTACACCAATAGATTCAGATTTCATATTTTATTTAAGCAAATTGTACGAGAAACATGTGTAATGGTATAGGACTTATTTAGTAGTACTGGAAGAAATGTTCGTTTTGAAATATTGACAGTTGGAAGGCATCCCACATGTCTACATAAAATGTTTTTTTATGAAAGATTATATTCTACAAAAGGAAAATTTATAAAAGAATCATAGAGAACTTTTTAGAGCCATTTATTTTTACTCTAATTAATGCCGCATTTTCCAATCGAAGGGCTTGTAAGTTGGGA
This sequence comes from Musca vetustissima, assembly GCF_032173495.1. Lineage (NCBI taxonomy): Eukaryota > Metazoa > Arthropoda > Insecta > Diptera > Muscidae > Musca > Musca vetustissima. Next base: position 39,808 of record NW_026888462.1, read on the forward strand.
TTCTATGTTCTTGGGGACTATACAAAAACATACAAAACCAGTAAGGAATGTAGTAAAGTCGGACGGGGCCGACTATACGATACCCTTCACCACTTTGGGTATATTCAACAGATGAATCCTAACAGTCGTTGAAGGACCATTAACACGAAAATGGATCAATAAACATGTCATTCTGCAACCTATACTAAATTTTTCATTTGGTCAGATATAGGGCTGCTTCTTACAATGGGACAAAATTATGTAAATTAATTTAAAGAATATATATATATATATATATATCAAAACCTGAACTGATTTCAATGATACTTGACAGAGACTTATATTAACTACAGTTCATTGTACCAAATTGTGTGGCAATCGGACAAACTGTGGGTCTTTAGTGCACAGTTTACATAAAATCGGAAGAAAAGATATATAGCAGCTATATCTAAATCTGAACCGTTTTCCATGAAACTTAACACACATCATTCTAGACCTAATTCATACGCTATGCCAAATTTCGTGCAAATCGAAAGATATATAGGGACATTGGTACACCATTTACATTAAATCGGACGAAAATATATATGTGAACTATATCTAAATATGGACCGATTTTCAGGAAACTTAACACACATCATTCTAGAACAAATTCAGTACGCTGTACCAAATTTCGTTCAAATCGAAAGATATATAGGGACTTTGGTATACCATTTACATTAAATCGGACGAAAATATATCTAACTCTGGACCGATTTTCAGGAAACTTAACACATATCATTTTAGACATAATTTTTACGCAATGCTAAATTGCGTGCAAATCGAAAGATATATAGGGATTTGGTGTACCGTTTACCTAAAGTCGGACGAATATATGTATGGGAGCTATATCTAAATCTGAACCGATTTTTCCCAATTTCAATAGGGTTCGTCCTTGGGCCAAAGAAGTGACTTGTGCCAAATTTCATCCATCGGATCATAAATGCGACCTGTACTTTGTTTACAATTTAACATCTACAGACGGACAGACAGACGGATGGACGGATGGACGGACGGATGGACGGACGGATGGACGGACGGATGGACGGACGGATGGACGGACGGACATGCATAAATCGACTCAGAACGTGATTCTATGCATATTCTCAAAAGGAGCCATGTGTCTATCTCGTTTCCTTTTGCCTATTACAAACATATGCACAAAGACATAATACCCTGTACATAAAAATCAGTTTTAATATAGACCCATATTAGCGTCCTTCTTCAATTTCGGTACGCCGAAATTAAATATTCCAATCTGTGAAAATTGGTGCAAAATTAGATAGAGCTCCTAAATACATATATGTATTTCGTCCGATTGAATGTAAGTGGTAGAGCAAAGAGCTTAATTTGTTGAACATTTTTTCAATTGACCAAAATTAAGACTAGTAACATTAATATATACCACCCATAAATATTCTCTTCCGATGTCATGAAAATAATGCAGAAAAGGCACTACGCCTTATTGTCATACAAAATTTCATAAGCTACGGACTTGAGACTATATTCTGCAGGATTTAAGCCAAATCAATGTGGTTATACCACCTCACAAACAATTTTAATGTAGACCCGTGCTTTGGCATATGTGAGTAATATTAAAAGTCTCGCCCAATCTAAGGTAGATTTTCCGTAATTTGACCTTACCAAATTTTGGTCCTCAATTAGGCGTAGTACTAATATAAGAACTCAGCCGTATAGCATTTACTAGGTTTTTATGGTTCTAAATTGGTAAGAAACGTTCTTCCAAAAAATAAAATCCTCTTACCAAGTGCTACCCGCCATTTTTGGTATTACTCCGATTGTTGACACGAATCCAATCGAATTAAAGAACTTGTATACCCTCCACCATAAAATGGAATGTTTAATTATCCTTAAATTTGCTACACCTCGAAATATTAGTATACACACCTCGAAATATTCGTATACATATTCCTGATCAGAATAAAATTCGATGTCGACTAAGCCACGCCCGTGTACCTGTCTGTTAAAATCACGACATAGTTTTTTTTTACCCTGCACAACTATCGTAATATATCGACTAACTGAGTCGATCTAGACATGTATGTCCGACCGTCCGTCCGTCTGTCGATTATAATTTGTAAACACGATACAGGCCACAGTTATGGACCAATCTTCACGAAATTTTGCATGTATTTTGAATCTTGTTGCCGCATTTTTCCCTGAATTGGGTGTAATTTCGCATTCCCGGTTCTTGAAAGAGGAGAAATGTTTGGGCAGAACTATTGCGATTGACATAAGCCATTTTTGTCGTCGTCCTATTTTCGGTACTTTGTAGATTTTAACCAAATTTCCCCCCATCGTAGTGATTGTAATTTGCAATTAAGCGATCTTGTGGGGTGGAACAAATTTTTGCAGAAGATTGTCATAGCTAGTTAGTAGATCATATAAAAAGGAAAACTCCTGAGTTCTGAAAGTTGGCAGGTTTGATTTTTATACCCTTGACCGCACTGTGGTACAGGGCATTATGTCTTTGTGTATATGCTTGTAACAGGTAAAAGTAAACGAGATAGACACATGGTTTCTTTTGAGAATATGCATAGAATCACCTACTGAGTCGATTTATGTATGTCCGTCCATCTGTTGGTGTTAAACCTTATTTGCCTCAAAAACGAACCCTATTGGAGATAATAGGTTCAGATTTAGATATAGCACCCATTTTTTTTTTGTCCGATATTATGTTAATGGTATACCAAACTCCTAATGTTTGTCCGATTGAGATAAAATTTTGCAAATAGTACTGAATTAGGTCCTGATTGATGTATGCGAAGTTTTGTTGGAATCGATTCAGATTTAGATACAGCTCCCATATATAGTTTCGTCCGATTTTATTCAAACGGTGCATCGAGGAAGCTGTTTGTTCCATATTATCAAAATTTAGCAGCGGGTATGACATTTTGTGTAGAATGCTTTTTATTAAGTCGACATGGGTTCAGATTAAAATATAGCTTACTTATATACTTTAGTTCCATTTTATGTAAATGGTACACCATATATCTTATTTGCTTGATATATTTTGTTAAAATCAGTTCAGATGTAGATATAGCTACCACATATATTTTTGTCCGATTTTATGCAAATGTCCAAATGGAGAAGCCTATGTCTGTTCTCTTTACATGAAATATTGCGTAGCGTATTGGATTGAAATCGTTTCAGGTTTAGATATAGCTTCCACAGTACAGAACGCACCAAATGGAACCTAGAATCAGGTGTATCGGATTTTGTATCGATATACATTTTGGATAGCGCACTGTGCTGCAGCATGCCAAATGGTGGATATCACGGTTGCTCAAATACGTCCAATTTAATATAGTTTCCATACATATTTTGCGCGATTTCATACAAATGATTGACATTCAATTTTTCATTTAACTTGCCCGCTCTCCGTATTTATACCGGATTTTCCCTATATTTTATTCAACAAATATTTTTTCTAGAACTCTAGGACTTCAACTTAGTCGACTTAAGCCATGCATAGTAGTCATTTGTTAGAAACAAAATTCAAATATGCAAATATTTTGTTATTTCAAGGAAGAAATGTTTTATTACATTCCTCTGGAACAGCCATAGGCAAATAGGAACACCGAGATACTCCTTGTTGATCTTTTTGCATCCTTTTGTTTCTGATTTGAATTATGGTCATTTTTAGTAATAATATTTTTTCAGCTTTTGTTGTTTCCGTTTCTTTTTGCATTTTTTCTATTTGCAAAATCTCTTGTTGATATTTTCCTGCTGTTGCTGCTGCCTGCCACTGGAGTCCATTGCATTTCACCGACAAAATTATGTCATAACATTTGTCCCCATTTGTTTTTCATTCGAAAATATTCAATGATGATAGAAAACCGTATGCCGGTAGTGGCAACAACAGCAACGAAATGCTGATGTGTTGTGATGTTGCGAACTTTCCGACTGTGCCCCCAAAAATTGAAATACAAATAAATGATTTGCATAAGAACAACAAAAACAATCAATCAATCAAAACAGTGACATTGTAATAATTTTCCTTTGGCTCATGGCAGGCAGCTGGGTGGAAGCAACCAGCCAAACAACCGAGAGCGAGAGAATAACAACATCGTTGCATTTTTCAATGGAGTAACGAATTGATAGCAAAACTTTTTCTAGCCCGCAAAAATTAACATATTTTTGTTATTTTTTTCTTCTTCTTCTTCCTTTTTTTCCATGGATGGCATTTCGATGGCAGTCAGGCAGTTTTGTATGAGCAATGTTTTTGAATTTCATCAAAAACTCAAGCTACTCAAATCTATACACAAGTGTACCGTTCCACACGCCCTTCGACTTACCTCAAAGGCCGCAGAATTTTTATTTTGCTTAAAAAGAGCAATATTTTCTTTTTTCCTGATGCCCCTAAAACTAGCCTTTAGCTGGAAAAATGCAAAACGCAACAAATGTTGCAATATATTTTCCTTAGAGACTACCATTGTTGCTGTTGTAGGTAGCTACCAACCACAACAATCTCCCTACATCCCTGTTGCCTGCATACATTCCGAAATATTTTCCACAAATATTATTAATAAATTCAATTCTCATTGTTGATGTTGCATCTATTGCCGTTTTTGCCTACCATAACCACCATCCCGCCCGTCCGACCATTACCATTTGTTTCCGATTTGTTTTCTTTTAGGTTTTTTGGGAGGTGGTACGGGATCCCAGTTGCCAGTTTTGTTGTTGATATTGCTGGTTATGCAATAAACATTGATTCGTTGTCATTGCATACCGACTAAAATACTGCCGAAACATCTGTTATTGTGGTCAACGTTCTGGAAATTGCTCTGTTGTGTGATGTTGCAACAATTTGTTATTTTTGTTGATTTTTTGTTTCTGCTGTCACTGCACTGCTACGGCCACTGCTGTTGCCAATGAATTGTTTTTATTCTCTAAAGAATACCATAACGTAGTTTTAAGGGCATTTAGTAATAATAGTGTGTTCTGGAAGGACCGATATTATAAAATAACATAACCATAACATAACCATTAATGGTATAGCAATTTTAAAAAAAACATAATTCTGCTGATCCGAATCGTAGGTGCATTGAAGAGTCTCCAACAGAAAGTTTTCCTTTGGAAAAACTTACTGGACATATCCCTCGAGGGTGATACATGGATTATACCAAACCTCCCCTAACAAATATTCTTAAACAAAATCACTCTTATTTGGGGTCAAAATATAAATATTGTATACCAAATTTACGATTATATGGGACCCTAAATAAATCACGCTTCAATGGAACCATAAAAATATTATTTAACAAACCAAAGCATGTAAAGCTATATTATTTTCAAATAATCTATAAAAGTCCTCCCTACAAAATTTGTCTTGAAAATCTATTAGAAAAATCTTCAAAGAAAACCACACAAATCGGTTTCGATTTCAAAAAATGTATTTTTTTATTTAATTCGAAGCTACACTAAATCAAAAAGTAAGGAAAGTAGTAAAGTCGGACTGGGCCGACTATATGATACCCTTCACCACTTTGGGTATATTCTACAAATGTATCCGAAAAGCCGCCTTTTTGAAGGAATTTTGACATGAAATTGAACGAACTTAAAATGTGATTTTTATATCTCTCTGGAACCAATGCTAAATTTCATTTCGTTTGGGCAAGTTTAGAGTCGTTTGCGCACAGTGGGACAGATTTGTGTAAATCGATTTAAGGCAACACCCACCCCCCATTCCCGATATGCGCAAATCGTACTGAAGTTAGTATAACCATAACCGTTTAAGGGAACCCCACCTATTCTCGATTTTTATTTTTCAAGATTTTCAATGGGCTGGTAAATCAATACCAATGCTTGTTAAAGTTTGTAACTTTGCACATATATAATTGAAGATTTAAAAGAGAAGAAAAATAATTTACAAAAAATGTTTGTTATTGTTTTTTGTAATTAAAGAAAAGTCCTTATTTTTGATGGCGGGCATGATAACTCCTCACTGGAACATCGGAATCCGAAAATTCCAACGAGTAGAAAGAGTACATGTCTGGCTCTCGTATTAACTAGGATTATTGACTTCGCTCTAAAATTAACAAAATGGTGGACCTTTGAAAAAATATTTTTGGAAAATCGCCGATTTTTTTTTACCAAAAACCAAGTTAACAAATAAGGAAGATCTTCACCGATTGGCTTTATCCTAGTTCATACGATAGCTATACACTCACAGAGAAACGTGTCAAAATTTGAAATCGATTGGGTTATTAGTTTTTGAGTTAACGTGCCCGCCATTCACAAAAAAAAAAATTTAGAGAAAAGCGCGTTTTAAGTTTGGGAAGCCCTTCAACCGTCACTTGATGCTGACACAATAAATCGGCTATATCTTCAAGAGTTCTTGAGATTTTCACTTGAAATTTTGTAGGGATATTCATCAATTAGTGTAGATTAGATATATATGAACAAAATTTTTGAACCCGAGAATGGTGGGGGTCCCCTTAAAGCAAACTTGACACACGCTTTTCGGTATGTTGCACTGCTTAAAATTTAATCTCAATAAATAAGAAGATATTATATATGGAAGCTACGATATATCTATATCTGAACCGATATGAAGCAAACTTGCCAGAGATTAATTTATATTAATTTCAGTACGTTGTGTCAATCGGCCTAGCTTTGGATCTTCAGTGCACAATTTACTTAAAATCGGATGAAAATATATATATGGGAGGTGTACACATCATTCTACACTTAATTCAATAAGCTATGCCAAAATTCGTGCAAATCGAATGATTTTCAAATACTTTGGAGCACCATTTACCTTAAATCGGAAAATATATATGGGAACAATATCTAAATCTGAACCGAACCAAACTTAGCACACATTATTCTAGGCTTAATTCAGTACGCTGAGTAAACCATTTACCTTAAATCGGGAGCTATATCTAAATCTGAACCTATTTTCACGAAGCTTAGCAAAGGTCATTCTAGACTTAATTCAATACGCTATGCCAAAATTCGTGCAAATCAAATAATTTTCAGGGACTTTGGTGCACCATTTACCTAAAAATCGGACGAAACTATATATGGGAGCTATATCTAAAACTGAACCGATTTTCACGAAACTTAGCACACTTCAGTCTAAACCTAATTCAGTAGGCTATACCGAATTTCGTGCAAATCGAAATATATATAGGGATTTTGGTACCCCATTTACCTCAAATCGGACGAAAATATATATGGGAGCTATATCTAAATCTGCGCCGATTTTTACATAGGGTTCGTCCGTGGGCCAAACAAATGAGCTGTGCCAAATTTTATCCAATTCGGATCATAAATGTGACCTGTACTTTGTTTACAATTTATCATGGACAGACGGACATGAATAAATCGACTCAGAAACTGATACTATGCATATTCTCAAAAGGAACCATGGGTCTATCTCGATTATTTTTGTCTGTTACAAACATGTGCATAAAGACATAATACCCTGTACCACAATGTGGTGAAGGGTATAACGAGACAGAGAATATGCATAGAATCTCTTTCTGAGTCGATTTATGCATGTCCGTCCGTCCATGTATTTTTGTGAACAAAGCACAGGTCGGATTTATCATCCGATTTGCATTAAATTGGCACATCCCACTTATTTGACCCAAGGACGAATACTATTGAAATTGGACAAAATCGGTTCAGATTTAGATATAGCTCCCATATATAGTTTCGTCCTATTTTATGTAAATGGTACACCAAACTCCCAATATTGGTCCGATTGAGACAACATTTTATACAGAACACTGACTTAGGTCCGGATTGATGTATGCAAAGTTTTGTTGGAATCGTTTCAGATTTAGATATATATATATATATATATATATGGAGGAAACTATCTCCAATTTTATGTAAATGGAGCACCAATATTTTTCCGATTGAGACAGAATTTTGCACAGCGTACTGAATTAGGTCTGGATTGATATATGCGAAGATTTGTTGGAATCGGTTCAGATTTAGATACAGTTTCGTCCGATTTTACGTAAATGTCAATGTATATAGCTCCCTCATATATTTTCAGCCGATTTCATCAAAATGGTGTACCAGGTAATTAAATTTTGTCCGCTTATTACGAACAAGTGCACAACGTACAAAATCGAATCTAGTATAACGTGAATTGGATTTTGTGTCGAAAAAAATGTTGGATAGCGTTCTGTGTTGTAGCACACAAACGGTTGCTCAAATACCTCCATTTATGTATAGATCTCATACATATTTTGCTCGATGATTGACATTTAATTTTTATAAATTTAAGATTGGTATATGTATGGGTTGTTTTAATTTAGTTCAAATATCTATGTCCTTGACCTGTATCCGGCGTGGCTAAATTTGGATCAGATATAGCTCACTAATATCATCGAACATCCTACATTTGCCAGGTCTATATAAAATAATCCACCGGAACTATCATTTCTTACAGTGTGCTTCCTTGACTGTGAAGACTATTCTAAAGGAATTCTAAAGTATTTTTTCTTGGAAGGCGTACAACCACAATAAGGCTTCAAGAAATTGTATTTGGTTTGGTTCAAATCGAATAAAAAATTCCTTGCAGATGGCATCAAATTTGCTAATTTTTCATTACGTACTTCCTCAATGTGGATAATTATAGGGACAACCTAATATTCCCCTACACATGCATATGAGGCCACAGTTTGTATATTTGGTTTCTGATAGATTTATTGGACGATTGTGTTAAGGACTTTGATAAATAATATACAGATTTGTCATAAATTGTCGTGGTACATAAAATAAAATTACAAAAATTATTTTGTTGCTATGATGTTCATCATAAGCTTGAAAACAAATCATTGTACATCAAAAGAGCATACAATATACAAATCTAATTTACAATGGTGTCCATAACATAAAGTATAACAAATAAATGCAATTTTAGAATATGTGGACTTATTCGCATTTATAGTGTTTGCCAAATTTCTTTCAGAATAAAATAACTTGTTGTAAAAAATTCTCAACAACTTCTATATCAATGTCCCGCCCCATTTTAGGCATTTTGAATATCCTAGCCTCATTTCTGAACCGCTGACTGTAGTTTGCAATTCCAAGGGGAAAGACGTTCTCGACGAGGATGTTGAATATTTACTCATGCTAGAAAATGATTTTTGGTATTTTAAAGATTCTTCTTTGTATTTTCCGCCAGAAACTTTTTCCACTATTTTACAAGAACCTGAGCAGTTTTGACGATAACCTGATTATTTTTTATACGATTCATCGTTGAGCATCTCCACCACAAGGACAATATTTTCTGTAGACTATTTCTTGTATAAGTTAAAACATTTAAAATGTCCAGTTTTCTCTTTCTTAAACCACTATTTAATTAGAATTTTTTCCATTTCATTACCCACATATGTTAATACCACAATATAGGTAACCACATATGATACACAACATAATCTATCTTTCCCGAGTTAATTAGTCGGAATGCAATCCACTTAATGTAACACCAAGGCAAACATGGTGTGATTTATGAAAAACAATCCAATTAAATGCACTACACGGGAATAAGCATAGATTTCCACGTATCCTTCTATACCACTTGTCAGCTATAATAATAGAAGAAACACACATGCACACACATACATATATCCATTGTCCATGATCACATTCGCTCATTAAACACTTTTAGTGTAATAGTATGAGCTCAACGTAAAAAGGACATAAATACATACAGGGGGAAACTATCATCCTTGTGAATGTGGTAACATTAGTTGAATGTACAGAACCACTTTTATGCGGGGTAAACTAAAGCTGCCATCAGCTAGAAATAAGAGAACAACAGCACAAATAAAGTGTTGATGTGCTTGTATGCGGGGCGTTGTAATTAAAGTTACTCTAAGGTATAATTTATTATAATTTTGAAAAAAAAAATCTATTCCCTTGAATTGAGAGAGGATAATGTGTCGAGAAGATTATTGTGGGGAAAGTAGTTATGGGAACATAATGTAACATATAATTCAGGCGTATTTTTTATATATAGGGATAATGTAGACCTTTCAGAGTTAGTCAATTTGAAGGTGACCCGATGGTTTTATTTTCATGTATGACGGTACCGAGGTATCGTCATTGACTGCATGAAAGATGTACCTTTCATGTTCCAATTTTGGTTAGAGTTTACTAAACGTCTGGCGATTTGATACCATCAGCTTTGTTCTCTCGCCATTTACTGCCAGTCCCACTTTGGCAGACTCCATCTCAATTTGTTCAAAGGTGGCTGTTACCGTTCGCAATGTTCGACCCATTATGTCGATGTCATCGGTGTAGGCGACGAATAGGCGGAATGTGTAGATGTCAGTCGTTCACACGCTGGATAGCACTTTATATGCGATGGGAAGGAAACTAATTCGTCTATAGTTGACACATATGGTGTTGTCTCTCTTATTGGTGCACGGGACACTAGAAAATTTGCACTAATCAGTTATTGTATGCTCATGATCAGCATCTGACCACCAGTCTTAAATAGTTCGGCAGGTAACCCATCGGCTCCTGCAGCTTCATCATTCTTTAGCCGATTAATTGATATTATGACCTCATCTTGGTTACAACTTATACCGTCATCTCTTCTTGTTCCTAGGGTACCTTATTCATCACTACTATTTGATACCAGAAGCTTTGCAAAATACTCCTTTCAGGTCCTCAACACCCCATCTATATCTGTCACCAGGTTTCCTTCTTCATCTCTACTGTAGGTTGAGTCTGCATCATCCTATTGCAGTTTATAAGGAGTGGTCAATTCTTGACCATTCTGCTTCTATATTATTATCGTGACAAGGAGTGCTTTCATCAAGTAGGTGGGTATGTTGAGTGGAGAAGGCTTCTGCTACATATTGTTTTTACAGCTTTTCGACGTCGAGTTTCTGTGTTACATTACATTAAGATGGGTGCGAACCTTGGCTTCCAGAATGTAATGATCCGAATCGATATTTGCTCCTCGGATTGATCGAACGTCTAAAACACTGGATGAATGCCTTCCGTCTATTACAACATGATCAATTTGATTTCTCATTGTTTGATCGGGAGAAAGCAAGGCGGCCTTGTGTATATCGAGATGCTTGAATCTGGTGCTTCTAACTACAATGTTGACCAATGATATTTTCAATTCAGATTTTTGCATGCTGTTTCTAGGCGCTCGTAAAATATGTCTTCGCTCTGTTCATCTTTGTCTTCCGTCGGAGCATGGGCGCACTACACGGGTATAAGCACTACACGGGTATAAGCATAGATTTCCACGTATCCTTCTATAGCACTTGTCAGCTATAATAATAGAAGAAACACACATGCACACACATACATATATCCATTGTCCATGATCACATTCGCTCATTAAACACTTGTAGTGTAATCGTCTTCGCTCTGTTCATCTTTGTCTTCCGTCGGAGCATGGGCGCAAATAAGACTGATGTAGAAGAACTTTTATACAGATTATATTGTGTAATCAAATATATTGTGTAATCATTTGATTTATGTACGTCTGTCCCTTTCAATCGCCAAAGCGAAAACTGCACCTGTTCTCTACAACGTGCGAACATTCCAAGTGCAGATTCGCAGATCGTGGTCCTGTATACGTTTGCGGAGGTCGTCAACATAAAGTTTGTTTGCTTTTCATTTACTTTGATTTTTAATAGTATGTGGTATTTTCCGAGTGTGGGCAACTCGACGCCGCAACCCATTTTTTATAGTTCTTTGGGTGAACACACGGCACATATCGACGCCTCCGAACCATAGTATTCTAAGTCTGAAATGTGAGTTTTTCAGTAGAAGCTTTCAAAGTATGGAAGTTTCTTTAATCGTCCGTGCCATGCTAAGTACATTTTTACTTATAACTTTGGTTTGGATTGGCCGATGATTACCAAAATTTCAGTGAATTTAAATTAAGGACCGTAGTATCTAAAAACGGAACGAACTTTAAAACATACTAAGTCGACTTAGCTTACTATGGTTCGGAGACGTCGATATAAGCTCACTATTTCAACGGGTGTTGAATGTAGCTTTATCTGGTGACACCGCGAGGTGAAATGAAAGTTGATCAAGATGGGCCTGGGCTTTGTCATGTTAAAGCCAATCAGACCTGTTGCTTGGTATCTATCACCCCCTACAACCAAGGCTTAACATATGAAAACCCAGTAAGGAAAGTACTATGTTGTTGTGCATATGTATACTAAGAATTGCAGGTCAGTGTTCCCTCAAAAGAACATAATCATGTATTTCTGGAACCTAAAATAAATTTAATTTCATTCGCAACGCAATAACGTCATTCAAGTCTCAATTTGATACGTTGTGCAACATTTCGTGTTAATGGGGCAAACATTAGAAGTTCGGTGCACAATTTAGATAAAATCGGACGAATATATATTGTATATGTGGGAGCTATATCGAAATGTGAACCGATTTTTCCGCAACTAACCACATATCTTTCTAGACTCAATTCAGTACGCTATGCCAAAATTCGTGCAAATCGAAGCATATAAAGGGACTTTGGTGCACCATTTACATACATTCGGACGAAAATATATATGGGAGCTATATCTATATCTGAACCGATTTTCACCAATTTTAACACACATCAATCTAGACCTAATTCAGTAAGTTAAGCCGATTTTCGTGCAAATCGAGGGATATATAGAGACTTTGCTCCACTATTTACCTAAAATCGGACGAAAATATATATGGGAGCTATATCTAAATCTGAACCGAAATTTAACACATATCGTTCTTGACTTAATTCAGTATGTCATGTAAAATTTCGTGCAAATCGAAGGATATATAGGGACCTTGGGGCACGGCTTACCTTAAATCGGACGAAAATATATCTAAATCTGAACCGATTTTTACGAAATTTAACACATTTAACACAGGCTTATTTCAGTACGCCATGCCAAATTTCGTGCAAATCGAAGAATATACTCGAAATCGGACGAGCATATATATGGGAGCTATATCTAAATTTGAACCGATTTTCACGAAATTAAGCACACATCGTTCTTGACTTAATTCAGTATGCTAGGCCAAATTTCGTGGAAATCGAAATATATATAGGTAATTTGGTGCACCATTTACCTTAAATCGGACGAAAATATATATGGGAGCTATATTAAAATCTGCACCGATTTTTCCCAATTTCAATTGGGTTCGTCCTTGGGTCAAATAAATGAGCTGTGCCAAATTTTATCCAATTCGAATTAAAAATGCGGCCTGTACTTTGTGTACAATTTAACATGGACGGACGGACGGACATGCATAAATCGATTTAAAAATTTGATTCTATGCATATTTTCCAAAGGAACCATGTGTCTACCTCGTTTCCTTTTGCCTGTTACAAACATATGCACAAAGACGTAATACCCTGTACCACAGTGTGATGAAGGGTATAATTAATTGAAAATGCAGACTAACCCTCAAAGTATTGAACTTTGAGGGGGCCCTTTATCATAACATGGTCCTTTAATTACAATTTTTGACGCAAATATATGCCTGCCTCCAAAACCGCAAATGACAAATTATTTTTTTTTTTTTCGATTGGAAAATGCTGTTAAAACCTAAAAATAACGAAAAGCTTGGCTAAATCGGCATTGTATTTTATTCTTATAGGGAAAATATATATTTTGATGGCAAATTTACATTTTGGGTTCGAATTGGTGAAAACATCTACCAACCAAAAAATATAAATAGTGGACTACATTTCCGTGTAGGCCAAATGCCGGTAACCCTCTTTTTTTCGGTATTTAGTGTGATTTTGTTTACGTGATGTGATTTGATTTGTGATTTATCGGGATACAATATATACTAATTATTACAGGCTATATATCATATTATATTATACAACCTAGGATCAGCCCCGTTACATCATCCCCATGGTTAAGTAGGCTATTAAATAGTCGGACTTATCCATCCTTGTTCACATCCTCTTTAATTTTCATTCATTAAAATTCAAAAATCATAAATTCCACATTTATCACACCAAAACATTAAAATTATCTCTCATGCAATTTTCTATTGTTGCTGCTGTTTAATGGAACAGCTTGTTATTATTCACGGAATAATAGAATATACATATTCCGAAAAAATTAAAATTCGTATGTCCACCATCACCAAGCATCTGAGTCTATCAATAGTTAGATATACTAATTTATATGTCTGTTTTTCATTGCTGCTGCATTTTTATTAGATTTTTGGGGAAACATTTTATTTTGTTTCGGTATGTTCGTCTGTGTGTGTTTTCAAATAGCCCCTGTTGTTGATGGTTTCATGCTATTGTTATTGTTATTGTTCTTTTTGTTTTCGTTGTTGTTGCTGTTGTTATTGATGATGACGATGATGCTGTTTGATTGCTCTCCGGTATTGAGTGTTAATTATCGAATACCCACTGGGGAGTCTTGCACAGATTGAATGAATGCACTTCTACCGGTTGACTCAATGGTTGGACTGGCTGCCTGGATGGTTGGTTGGTTTGTCGGTGGGCTGCTGATCGTTGTTGTTATTTGTGCGTCCAAACGACACGTTGTTGGCATTTCGTTTTGTCGATAAATGTTAAAGTACAAAATCGAATTTGTCAGTTTGAGCAGCAGGTAACATGATTTATTATTGTTATTTCTCATTGTTCTTGTTGTTGTTGTTGGTGGTCCTGTTGTTGTTATTTGAATTTTCAAAATAATCACAATGCGGTCATAAAAGTAATTGGAAACTAATCATTGGGTGAAAATTTCATTTAACTAATTTCAAGTTTTAGAATTATTCTGAACATATTCGAACAATAACAACATGCCCTGGAAATGATGTTAGTGTGTGTGGTAGTCTAGTTCATGGGTAATTATATAAAATAATATTTTGTGTATGGGCCATAGTGTTGTAATTGGGTTTTCTGGACATTATGCTATTTTCTATTAGAATGATTTGGTAAAAGTCAGCAGTTGCAATTAAGTATGTATATTTAATATGTAATATGTATATTTATGGTTATTTGTAAAATTTAAAAATGGTGTGTAACTGTTTTTTTTCGAAGTGGGTAATTTGAGAAGAATAACCAATAATACATATGTTCGTAAGGATGTTCAAAAGTCGGACAGGTCTACAGAATGATATCATTCACTACTTTGGGTGTATACAAGAGATGCTCCTAAAATTCTTATTTTAAGGTACAGTAAGACATATACCGATATAAACCTAATATGTCCATGCGTCCTTCTATAATAATTTAGGTCGTATATGTACAATAACCTGCCGATAGAATAAACGTAGCATAAAATCGAAGGAAAATATATATGGGGGCTATATCTAGATGTGAAAAAAATGGGAACCATATCTAAATCTGGACCTGTTTTAAGCAAATTTCACACGTTATTCCAGACTTATTTGGATAGATTGTGCGATCGAACATTTCGGTATTAAGGGAATAATTTTTATACCCTACACAACTATGTTGTCAGGGTATTATAGCTTTGTGCAGGGCCAAGAGTTTGTAACGCCGCGAAATATTGGTCCTAGACCCACCTTTAAGTATACCGATCGTCATATCTCGACTAGCTGAGTCGATCTAGACATGTGTGTCCGTCCGTCCGTCTGTCCATTATAATTTTTAAACACGATACAGGCCACAGTTATGGACCAATCTTCACGAAATTTTCCATGTAGGAAGGGTTGGGCCCAATGAAGACCCCTATTGTTTTTGGTAAAGATCGGTTAATATTTAGGCAATGAAATGGACCAAATACTTAATTTTTGTCGGTTTTTCTGGTCGCTCCAGAGGCCGCAATTATGGCCCAAAAATCTCGAACTGACTTTTGTGTGAAAAATGACAAAATGTTTATTCTACAGCGTATATATTTACACCTGAGGGACATAGAGCCGAGAAGTTGATAGTATATCCAAGAGGGATGGTTTACCTTTAAATGGATACCAATTATATTGTCGTATGTACTCGAATGTGGGAGTTACACGTAAATATTTGCAGGTACTTACGTATTCAGATATTATTTAATAAACCATTACCACACTAGAAGGCGGAAATATAGCGCGGAAAAATATCGCTTTGAAATGTTCCATGAGGTTCCAGTTAAAGTCAAGTACAACGCCTATAATTTTCGGTGGGGATCAGATAATAATTTTGCGATGAAGTGGACCGATAATTTATTTTTTGTTTTTTTTTTCGATTCGATCTATAGGTTACAATTATAAGCCGAACATCACAACACAAACCACGGTGGACAAGTAATTAGAAGAACTGTACTGAATATTTGTAATATTCGGAAAATATTTCAGTGTATGGAAGAGGTGCTGTTGACCTCTAATCGGGAAAGAGGGTGCAACTATCACGAAATATTACCCAAGCTCTGAATAAAAATCTGCAAACAGATAGCGTTCTGTGGTAGTTGTGTAGGGTATCGTATGGTCGGCCCCGTCCGACTATACTGCTCCGTTCACTGGTTTGTAAGATTTAATAAAAATGGTGTGTAACTGAAGTTGGTAATTTGGGAAGAATAACCACTAATATATATGTTCGTAAGGATGTTCAAAAGTCGGAGAGGCCTACGGAATGATATCATTCACTACTTTGGGTGTATACATGAGATGCTCCTAAAATACTTAGTTTAAGGTACAGTAAGACATATACCGATATAAACCTAATATGTCCATGCGTCCTTCTCTAATAATTTAGGTCGTATATGTACAATAACCTGCCGATGGAATAAACGTAGCATAAAATCGGAGGAAAATATATATGGGGGCTACATCTAGACGTGAAATGAATGGGAACCATATCTAAATCTGGACCTGTTTTAAGCAAATTTCACACGTTATTCCAGACTTATTTGGATAGATTGTGCGATCGGACATTTCGGTATTAAGGGAATACAACTGGTACATGCTCCTTACCAGCATCTGACAACCAGTCTTGAATAGTTCGGCTTGTAACCCACCGGCTTTATTATTCAGATTTATTATTCTTCATCCGATTGATTGCTATTATGATCTCATCTTGGCTAGGTGTTATACACTCTATACCGTCATCTATTATTGGTTCTGGGGTATCCTCTTCACCGCTACTATTTTCTACCAAAAGTTTTTCAAAATGCTCCTTCCATATCCTCAGCACGCTGTCTAGCTAGAGGTCAACAAATATTACTAATATTCAGTACAGGCCTTCTAATCACTTGTTTAGATTCCCTTCACAGTGGGTTGCGTTGTGATGTTCGGCTTATAATTGTGGCCTATATATCGACTCAAAAACACAAAACAAATGAGTTTTCGGTCCACTTCATCCCAAAATTATTATCTCATCATCACTGAAAATTATAAGCGTTGTCCTTGACTATATAATATAATAACAATATAATTGGTATCAATTTAAAGACCAACCTTTCCTCTTGGATATATTATCAACTTCTCGTATCCATGTCCTTCAGGAGTAAATATATACGCTATATAATACAAATTTTGTAATTTTTCACGCAAAAGTCAGGGTCCATTTGACCCGCAAATATTGACCGATCCTTACAAAACAGACATGCTTATTCATTGGCCCGATCTCCTTCGCGATGTTGGGACCATAATTGCGGCTTCTGGAGCGACCAGAAAAACCGACAAAAATAAAGTTTTTGGTCCATTTCATCCCCTTAATATTAACCGATCTTTACCCAAAACAATATGGGTCTCCATTGGCCAGAACCCATCCTACATGCAAAATTTCGTGAAGATTGGTCCATAAGTGTGGCCTGTATCGTGTTTACAAATTATAATGGACAGACAGACGGACCCACATGTCTAGATCGACTCAGCTAGTCGAGATATGACAATCGGTATACCTAAAGGTGGGTCTAGGACCAATATTTCGCGGCGTTACAAACTCTTGGGGCTGCACAAAGCTATAATACCCTGACAACATAGTTGTGTAGGGTATAAATATTTACTTGTTTGTTCAGCGTATCGGGGTTATGCCTATATAGCCGTATTCCACCATAGTGGGGGGTATATTCTGTACCCTAGAAATTATAGAATTCTAAAATAATTTAGGCCTCTGTTGTAATCATTCTACCTTCGGAAGATGTCGAGATAAAAAACTAGAACGTCAGGTTCGAGAATGAATATATGGGCCAGCATTCAGGCCTACTGATAATTATTTATACCCTTCACCACACTGTGGTACAGGTTATAATGTCTTTGTGCATATGTTTGTAACAGACAAAAGGAAACGAGATAGACACATGGTTACTTTTGAGAACATGCATAGAATCACTTTCTAAGTCGATTTATGCATGTCCGTCCGTCTGTCTGTCTGTCCATGTTAAATTGTAAACAAAGTGCAGATCGCATTTATTATTCGAATTGGACAAAATTTAGCACAGCTCATTCATTTGGCCCAAGGACTAACCCTATGGAAATTGGGGAAAATCGGTTCAGATTTAGATATAGCTACCATATATATTTTCGTCCGATTTAATGTAAATGGTGCACCAATGTCTCTAAATATCTTTTGATTTGCACGAAATTTGACACAGAGTACTGAATTTAGAATGATGTGTGCTAAGTTTCGTGAAAATTGGTTCAGATTTAGATATAGCTCCCATATATATTTTCGTCCGATTTAAGGTAAATGGTGCACCAAAGTCCAAAAATATTTTTCGATTGGCACGAAATTTGGCTCAGCGTAATGAATTAAGCCTAGAATGATGTGTGCTAAGTTTCGTGAAAATCGGTTCAGATTTAGATATAGCTCCCAAATACATTTTCGCCCGATTAACGGTAAATTGTGCACCAATGTCTACATATATCATTCGATTTGCACGAAATTTGACACAGGGTACTGAATTAATCCTGGAATGATGTGTGCTAGGTTTCTTGAAAATCGCTTCAGATTTAGATATAGCTCCCATTAATATTTTCGTCCCATTTATGACTAATGGTGCCCCAAAGTCCTTTTGCATCTTTCGATTTGCACGAAATTTTGCATAGCGTACTGAAGTTAAAATAGAATGATGTGTGTTAAGTTTCGTGAAAATCGGTTCAGATTTAGATATAGCTCCCATATATATTTTCTTCCGATTTGTTGCAAATGGTGCACCAATGACCCTATATATTCTTCGATTTCACGAAATTTGGCACAGCATACTGAATTGAGTCTATAATGATGTGTGGTATGTTTCGTGAAAATCGGTTCAGATTTAGATATAGCCCTAAATATATTTCGTCCGATTTAATGTAATTGGTGCACCAAAATCCGATTATATTTTCAGATTTGCACGAAATTTTGGCATCGCGTACTTCATTGAGTCTCGAATTATGTGTGCTAAGTTTTGAGAAAATCCGTCCAGATTGAGATATAGCTCCCATATATATTTTGTCCGATTTTACATAAATAGTGCACCAAACTTCTAATGTTTGTCCGATTAACACGAAATTTTGCACAACGTATCAAATTTAGACTTGAATGACGTTATTGGGTTTTGTTGAAATTGATGCAGATGCAGCCATAGCTTCCATATGTATTTCGATCGGGTGTCTGATTGAGATTAAATTTTTAATAGTGCGGTTTACCGAAGAGCGTATATCAATTTTGCTATAAGTCGTTTTCCATAAATTTGTCCCATGGTACGCAGACTACTCTAAGTATGCCCGAATGAAATGAAATTTATCATAGGTTGCAGAAAGCATATTCCTTCGAGGGACATTGACATGCAATTGAAGGGATACATATGTAGAATATACCCAAAGTGGTGAAGGGTATCATATTGATCACAAATTCGACCTGTACTTTGTTTACAATTTAACACGGTCATATGGGCCGGAATGTATAAATCGACTCAGAATGTGATTCAATACATATTCTCAAAAGAAACCATGTGTATATCTCGTTTCCTTTCGCCTGTTACAAACATATGCACTATGACATAATACCCTGTACCACAGTATGGTGAAGGGTATAAAGGTTGTTGGTACACAAACAAATGTTATTTTCTAAACATTTTGAAAACCAAAGGACTTCATAATGACAGAAATTTGAAATGGTCATCCATATACGGAATAATGTTTCTTAGCCTATAATTTATGCTAAAAAAACTGCAATGGTTTATATGATTGTTCATATTAAAAATATATGCACAAAAACTTCCATTCGCGTTTAATAACATATATTATATATTTCCACATTATTTATTTTTCACAAAAAGAAATAATAGAAATTTATATCGAATTCATGTGATGGGAGCGGATAAATAAACAATAAATGCTTTAACACACACATACAATCATTAAGAAAATATCAAATCCAAATATTCATATGTTTGTATTGTTATTATTGTAGCCGTTATATAGACAAAACTACAATATTAAATAACATTATTTACATTTACATCTACATTTATAAACAAATAAAAGAGATATAATAAATAATAATGAAGTGGCAAATATTAGATTACTTTCACGTTACATTGTAAACAGATTATGAATAATAAAATACTTACACATTATTTATATATGTACATATACGATACGATATTTCACTGAATAAACTAAAAGTTTAATAAACACATATCATTTATGTACACACACCTATTCAATTGCAATTGCACTACCTAAGGATATTTTATATATTGTAAAAATATACTCGTCGAACTATTATTTGTTATTCCCCAGTTGTTTGGCTGATATTTTTAGCCACCCTAACTGTTTTGTGTTCATTTGCCATAATCCCCAGCGTTCTTATTTCATTTGGTTGTTTTTGTTTTCTGTGTAGTTGTGTAATATTTTGCTAGTATCTTTTTTTACATTTTGTTCCCATTTTGTATTTAAAAAAAAAAAACAAAAAATATTATAGAAGTGCCGGGCTGCCCATCATTATTTACAAGTTTATTTGTGGTTATGGAGCAGTGCATCTGTTGTCGTACATGTCGTCAATAAAGTTATGTAAACAATGAATTTTACTGGCTTGTTTTTTCAATTTTTATTTTGCAGGCAATGCGAATGAATGAAAAAAACTGTGCTCTATAAGTTGCAAACTACAACACATGCCAGGAACAGCAACAACAGCTGCGACGGCGGTGGAGGTGGTTGTGAAGGAAATACAGAACAAAATTGTTATGCATGTTTGTTGTTCAATAAAACAACAACAACAACAGAAACAACGCTACTACTAACAAAAAAATGAAACCTACAGGACAATAACGGAGTACTTTCGTCCCCAACAATTCAGTTTCAGCGTACAGGCAATTCGAGCAATTGAATTCGTGTTGGAGGTATGACAATAACCAAACCAAGCAACTGGACACCAGGCACCTTGTGCACAACAACAAAAATACAAACAAACGAACAAAACATTATTTCTACAATGCCATTTTCCTATTTTACATGGAATACATCACAAATGTACATCATCATCCTCATGATATAACTCCTCTACAAAAACAAAAAAATTGCTAGCCAGCACAGCTACCTATTGGGAAAATATGGTTGCACGTGTCATGGGAGGTGTGGGTTGGGGTTTGAAATGGACGAATGGATGGTTGAAGAATGGCAACGTTAAGGATGTACACATGAACAACTATCAAATGGGCCATTACTTGATGTACAACAAGTTAAAGGGTTCCTCCACTGGGAGTGTAATAAAAAACTATGTAGTATTTGGATAAAATTAAATAAAAGTATTGAAATTGAAATTGAGTATTGGGTTTGTGGGCTGTATATAAATATTAGGACCGATATAGCGATCTCTTTACATATTAATCGTCCTCTACTATTGCATGCGACCACTATGGGGACTATGCCTAAAAGAGCACCGATATATCGATCTCTATATAAACCAATCGATCTTAAATGAAACTCTTGTCTCTTTACAGGCCATCAGGTGCACCTAACCTAACAGTATAATTAATTAATATACCTTATTACTATGGTATAGTATATAAAAATTCTGGTCCACAAATTCCATAGGATATACGTTGATCATGGCATGTATCTATTTATTTCGGGAGAGATATATGGATAAAAAAACAACCACTATAGGGCCAATTTTCTTCCAGAACGGATTTCGTCCAATCAGAATGCGAAATAATAGTAATATCGTTCGGAAAATGCAGCTGGAAACTCAAGATACTCAATGGAATGGATCCTCTATGGAGAAATCAGAGGATCCCAAATACAAGTACTTCATTTAGAAAATGCAGCTAGGGCCTCTGATAATAAAAAATGGCAACTTAAAATTATGCAATTGAAACCAGAGGGCGTAGCAGTGTAGTCCCACTAGGCCGACCATATAATGCCCTTCACAACTACCACTGTACTTTGTCTTTATACAAAGTTTAACCCCACCCTGGACAAATTTTCGCAATATCACCATTATCTGACGTGGCGATGATAATATTAAACTATATAAGAATATTTATAGAAGTTTTCATATCCCATATTCCTCCTTCTGCTTCAATAGATTTCATGTTAAACTTAAATTCTTAAATTAAATTAATTAAAATTAAAATTAAAAATTAAAATTAAAAAATTAAAAATTAACTTAAATTAAATTCAATCATCCCACATTCAAACACTGGCAACTTTTCTGCATCATGACTTCTACATGAAGACCTCCATCTCTTCTATATGAAGACCTTCAGCTCTTCCATATGAAGATCTTCAGTTTTTCTAAATGAAAGCCATTAGCTTTCCCTAATGGAGATCTCCAGATCTGCTATATGAAGATCTTCATCTGTTCTTCATAAAGACCTTCAGCTCTTCTATATAAAGACCTTCAGCTATTCTATATGAAAGCCTTCATCTGTTCTATATGAAGACGTTTAGCTCTTCTATATGAAGATATCCAGCTTCATCTAAATGCAGACCAGCTCATCTAAACGCAGACCTTCAAATATGAACGAAGACCTTCAGCTCGTCAAAAAAATATTTTAGTCTATTGGAACCGCGAAATATTGCCCGACTGTTTACGAATTTTAACGAGCAGGCTAACGGACGGACACAAATATCTAGATAGACTCAGTCAAGATATGACAATCGGTTTATAAAAAGGTGAGACTAAGACCAATATTTCGTAATGTTACAAACACTTGGGGTCACACAAACTTATAATACACTCAGAACATAGTTTTGCTGGGTATAAAAATTCTAATATCCGATTTACAGTCACTTTAGTGGAAAAATGCTGGAGGGTACATCAAAATAAAACCAGTAATGAAAGTAGTAAAGTCGGACTTTGAGTATATTCAACAGATGAATCCATCAGCTTCATATCGAAAACGCGATTGCCGAAGGTGCCCCGATGCCGAAGGTGCCCCAGTCTCCCCTATATGGGAGCTATATCTAAATCCGAGCCGATTTTCAGGAAACTTAACACACATCATTCTAGACCTAGTTCATTACGCTGAGCCAAATTTAGTGTAAATCGAGATATATATAGGGACTTTTGTGCACAATTTACCTTAAATCGGACGAAAATATATATGAGATCTATATATGAGATCCAAATTTCAGCGAATTCAGTTAAAAAACGCGCTCAAGAACCTCTAAATACCGATAATTGGGGGTACCCTTATATGGGGCCTATCCGAAAAAATTTACCTTTATTTATAGTTTTTGGTAGGGAGATTTGCTACCCAATAATAACTCAAAGTACCAAATTTCAGCGAATTAAGTTAAAGCAGTAAGGAAAGTAGTAAAGTCGGACGGGCCTACTATATGATACCCTTCACCACTTTTGGTATATGCAACTGATGGGATCCTAACAGACATCGTATTTTTAAGGACCATTAAAATGCAATTAAACATGTCATTCCGCAACCTATACTGAATTTTGGTCAGATATGGAGTTGCTTCTTACAATGGAAGAAAATTATGTAAATAAATTTAAAACAAAATATCGAAATCTAAATCGATTTCATCGAAACTTGTTACATGTTCGACTACATTTTGAGTTCTTCATTTACTTATGAACCCAAATTTCGTGGAAATCGAAGGACATATAGGGACTTTGGTGCACCATGTACATAAAATCGGACGAAAATATATATGGGAGCTCTATCTAAATTTAAACCGATTTTCACGAAATTTAACACACATCGTTCTAGACTTAATTCCATACGCTATGCCAAATTTCGAGAAAATCAAATGATTTCCAGGGACTTTGGTGCACCAATTACCTAAAATCAGGCGAAACTGTATATGGCAGCTATATCTAAATCTGAACCGATTTTCATAAAACTTAGCACACATTATAGACACAATTCAATAAGCTATGCCAAATTTCGTGCAAATCGAAAGATATATAGGTCTTTGGTGCACCAATTACAATAAATCGGATGAAAATATATATGGGAGCTATATCTAAATCTGAACCGATTTTCACGAATCTTGGCAGACATCATTTTCGATCTTATTCATTACTCTGTGCCAAATTGCGTGCAAATCAAAAGATTTCCATGGAATTTAGTGGACTATTTACCTAAAATCGGGCGACCTATATTGGGAGCTATATCTAAATCTGAACCGATTTTCTCAAAACTTTTCACACATCATTCTAGACTTAATTCAGTACGCTTTGCCAAAATTCGTGCAACTCAAAAGATTTCCAGGACTTTACTGGACTATTTACCTAAAATCGGACGAAAATATATATGGGAGCTAAATCTAAATCTGAAACTTGGTACACATCGTTCTAGGCTAAATTCAGAATGCTAATCCAAATTTCGTGCAAATCGAAGGATATATAGGGACTTTGGTACACTATTTACCTAAAATCGGACGAAAATATATATGGGAGCTATATCTAAATCTTAACCGATTTTCACGAAATTTAACACACATCGTTCTAGACTTAATTCAGTACGCTGTGCCAAATTTCGTGCAAATCGAAGGCTGCATAAGGACTTTGGTGCACTATTTACCTAAAATCGGAAGATAATATATGGGAGCTATATCCAAATCTTAACCGATTTTCACGAAATTTAACACACATCGTTCTAGGCTTAATTCAGTACGCTGTACCTAATTTTGTGCAAATCGAAGGCTGCATAAGGACTTTGGTGCACTATTTACCTAAAATCGGAAGAAAATATATATATGGGAGCTATATCCAAATCTGAACCGATTTTCACGAAATTTAACACACATCGTTCTAGACTTAATTCAGTACGCTGTGCCAAATTTCGTGCAAATCGAAGGATATATAGGGACTTTGGTGCACTATTTACATAAAATCGGACGAAAATATATATGGGAGCTATATCTAAATTTTAACCAATTTCAATAGGGTTCGTCCTTAGGGCAAATAAGTGAACTGTGCTAAGTTTCATCCAAATCGGATCACAAATGCGACGTGTACTTTGTTAACAAAAATACATGGACGGACGGACGGACAGACAGACGAACATGCATAAATCGACTTAAAAAGTGATTCTATGCATATTCTCAAAAGGACCCATGTGTCAATCTCGTTTCCTTTTGCCTGTTACAAACATATGCACAAAGACATAATACCCTGTACCACAGTGTGGTGAAGGGTATAAAAACGCTCTCAAGAACCTCAAAATATTGAACATTTCAGAGTACCCTTATATGGGAGCTATGCCTAAACGTGGACCGATTTTCTCCAATTTCAATAGGGTTCGTCCTTGGGCCAATTAAGCGATCTGTACCAAATTTCATCCAAATCGGATCATAAATGCTACCTGTACTTTGTTAACAAAAATACATGGACGGACAGACGGACATGCATAAATCGACTCAGAAAGTGATTCTATGCATATTCTCAAAAGAAACCATGGATCTATCTCGATATTTTTTTGCCTGTTACAAACATATGCACAAAGACATAATACCCTGTACCACAGTGTGGTGAAAAAAGGTAAGGAAAGTTCAAAAGTCGGACGGGGCCGACTATATGATACCCTTCATCACTTTGAATAAGCTATTTCATCAACATTAAATCCGAAACCTCTTTGATAAAAAAAAAACATATTCCTAATATAAAGCGAATAATAAAACCTGCGTGTAATTCCCAAGACCTGCGCAACCCATAGACTGAGGGTATATATCTCTTGGCAACACCGACTGACACTGTTTTACTTGTTTTAGTGTAAGTTGGAAGCTGACATACATATATGTATAGCCCTAATTAAAAGGTTTGCGGCTTCATATAGGGTAAAACACAACTTTCCAGAACAGTTTTTAAATAGTATTTGGACCTATCACCTATATAGAAGTATGTTTGTTATTTCTTAGCAAACATTTACAACCACGTACATTACTTCCGTGTCATGTAAACTTAGTTCTTGTCTCTCCTTGCAATATTTTATAAAATTGGTCGTATATGAAATAAAATACCAACACTTGTATCCCAAATATTGGACTATGTTTATCAGTAAGTAAAAACAGCAACAGCAAGTACAACAAAAATAAAACACCAGCGGCTGTAAACAGCCACATATTTTTGTTGCATAAATATTAAAAGTTAAATCTAAAGACAAGTAGGAACATCGAACAAAAATACAGGAGGTGGACGACATCAACAAAGGATCATGTTGGTTTGCAGGGAAATTGTATTGGCAGTGTGGTAACATCCATATAAACATGCTCGACAACAAGCAGAAGAAGAACAACAAGAGCAAAAACAATATTAAACAAAAAACTTACAACAATTTTAAAAAGAAATGCAGAGGAACATTTGTTTTGAAAGGGACGAAAAACAAAACATGTTAAACCCTGAACGGGGAAAACAATGTTATAACAACACTAAGATCTTTGTTGACAAAGGATGAAGGAGAATGAAATCGGCAGTATAACTATGAGAAGGAAAACTTTTAAAATTGTTGTATGATATGTGCAGGAAAGCTAGACCAGGATACGCAAAGGAATGCGTATGACAATTTTTTCACACAAAAATCTGAATCCGTTTAATCCGCTATTGGCCGATCTTCATCAAAACAGGCATGCTTATTGTCCCCTTCCCAATGTAAATTTTCGTGGTATTGGGGTCATAATTGGCCTAAATTTCGGTATATTGTGGGATTGAACTGTAATTTAATATTTTGCATTCTCATTGGGTAGAAAATCTCCTTACCAAGCTCATCAGGATTTTTTTGAAGTTTTAGTAATCGCTCATGGCCCAATTTTGGAATATCACGATTATTCGGTATTTTTGGGGGTTGGGACACGTTTTTCAACCGAATTGGCTCTTATTTTATTTTTCAGATTCTCATGGGGTACTAGAAATTGTCGATATCATTTTATGTTTTGGTATAGCACCAATATCACGTTACTGACCAATTTCCGAAAATGTTTAAGATTTTATCCACATTTGTGGCAGTATTTTTATACCCTCCACAAATATCTTGTCACGGTATTATAGCTTTGTGCACCTCCCAATACTTGTAATGTCCCGAAATATTGGTCCTAGACTGACCTTTAAGTATACCGATTCATATAACGAATATCTGAGTTGATCTAGACACGTGCGTCCGTCCGTCCGTCCGCCTGTCCATTATAATTTGTTACGATACCGGCCACAGTTATGAACCAATCGTCACGAAATTTTGCATGTAGAATATTTGTCAAAGAATACCCATATTGGTAAGGGTCCGTTAATATTTAGGGGATGAAATGGACCAAATACTTTATTTTTATTTTATTTTTTTTTTTTTTTTGTTTTTCTTGTGGCTCTAGAGGCCAAAATTATGACTCGAACACACGAAATT
Source organism: Musca vetustissima (assembly GCF_032173495.1). Taxonomy (NCBI): domain Eukaryota; kingdom Metazoa; phylum Arthropoda; class Insecta; order Diptera; family Muscidae; genus Musca; species Musca vetustissima. The sequence goes on from NW_026888462.1 coordinate 67,536, forward strand.
TTAGAGAGAGAGAATGATCTGGCTATAAAATAAGCACGACAGTTTTGATGAAGATCGGTCAATAATTAGTTTTCTTCTTATCTAAATATCCGGTTCAAAAATTTAGACAACCGGTTAATTTTTACTGGAAATTGATTAGAACCTTCACCACACGGTGGAACATGGTATTATATCTTTGAGCATATGTTTGTAACATGCAGAAGGAAACGAGATAGATACATGGTTCCTTTTGAGAATATGCATAGAATCACTTTCTAAGTCGATTTATGCATGTCCGTCCGTCTTTCCACGTTAAAACAAAGTACAGGTCGCATTTATGATCCGAATTGGATGAAATTTGGCATACGTCACTTATTTGGTCCAATGACGATCTCTATAGAAATTGGAAAAAATCGGTTCAGATTAAGATATAGCTTGCATATTTACTTTCGTCCGATATTATGTAAATGGTCCCTATATATCTTTCGATTTGCACGAGATTTGGCTATGCGTAATGAATTGGGTCTAAAATGATGTGTGTCAAGTTTCTTGAAAATCGGTTGAGATTTAGATATAGCTCCCATATATATTTTCGTCCGATTTAAGGTAAATGTTGTACCAAATCTCTATATACCTTTCGACTTGCACGAAATATAGCATGGGGCACTGAATTAAGTCTACAATGACGTGTGTTAAGTTTCGTTAAAATCGGTTCAGATTTTGATATAGCTTCCATACATATTTTCGTCATGTTAATGTAAATGAAAATGAAATTTGGTATTGAATAAAGTCCAGAATGATGTGTTAAGTTTCCTGAAAATCGGTTCAGATTTAGATATAGCACAAAGTCCCAAAGTTAAGCCGATTGACACAAAATTTTGCACAATCGGTTCAAATTTGTTTCTACCGATTTTAAGTAAATGAAAAAAGTTTCGATGAAATCGGCTTAGATTTCGATATAGCTTTTATAAATATTGTCGTCCAATTTTAAGTAAGTGGTGCACCAAACTCCTCATGTTTATCAGATATATATCCAAATAATCAACGTATTCGCCAGTGTAACAAAAATTCTTTCCAGAACATATTTAATACAGGTTAATATTTTACAATAGGCTCATAAAAATGTCCCGCTCCATTTCCGATATGTTGAAGTTTCGGCCCCATTTTCCAAGCCGAGTGTCTGTAATTTGAAACCTTATGTTCTTAAAGTATAAACAACGCTTAGTGCAATACCATATGGTCCGACCGAACTTTACGACGTTTTAACATATATTTTAATATATCTGTAAATGTTAACCTACATACCTTGACAATATTCTTAAAGTCTAAAAGTCCATGAAAATATGTTCTTAAATCTACCTCTATAGTCCTTCAAAATATGTTGTTCAAATCGTTGCTTACAGTCCTTGAAGATAGGTTTCAGCAAAAATCAATTACCCTCTCAGCAATCGGATGTAGGGCATGAAACAATTCCATACATCAACTACAACAGCAGAAACACGAACAACCAATCAAACATACATCTTCAAGTAGTTTTGCATATGTTTCCTGCATGTTAAGAGTGTGGCACAAACAGCCATGCAACAGGATCAAACATAAACATTGTTGGAACAAGAAATACAACTACGTGGATGGCTAACTACTAACATTACACACAAGTACATACTATAGCATACATGCAAAGCATTGTTTCCCTATTGTACTTCTTTCTGAATGCTATAGAGTGTGGTCCTCATTCTAGACGTCTTGTTTCACTTGTTCGGAATGGTTAAATGTGCATATATGCAGCACGTATGTATATATGTATGTATATGAATTCATATATGTATGTTTTTTTTTCTTAAACAACAAATGTAAAAATTTTAATAAAAGGATTGTGAGATTGTGTTTTTTAGCTTGTTGTGCACTATTACCTCTGCTCTGCAGCTTTGTTTAGTGTTGAAGCAACAAGGAATGTTATATCAAACCTCTTGAGATTTATCGGTGATGTCAACTGTAAAAGAATATGAAATACTTTAGTTTATGCAAAAAAATACGAATGTGACAACAACAGCAATAACAACATCAGCTACTAGAGATTTAAGGGACATTTGAATAACTGTTTTGTTGTAAAGCATTTTACACACACTGACACACAAAGCCATTGTGTAAAGCTATTTGTGTGTGGTTGTAAGTGCTCTACAATTTAGCTATTTGAAGTCGTTGACCAGAAAACTATTATTTCAAAAGGCTATTATGTTATATAAATGCAATAAACAGGAATTGCAGTTTTACGGGTGGGGTTTAAGGTTTTGGTACAAGTGTTGACAATTTGAAAACTACTATAAATATTTTATAATATGAAAAGGATATTAGAAGCCATATAATAATGTTTGTTATAGGTAATAGAAGTTATTTTTCTTATCCAAATGATTGGGAAGAAGTTTACTTTGTGTTATAAAAATCAGTGAGCGGAGCACTTCAATGGGACGAGGCAGACCACAAGATACCCTGCACAACTACCAAGGAACTTTAACCTTCTGAGCCTGGGCAAAATTTCAAATTTTTGCACTTCTTGACCGATTATCTACGCTTTCTTACCCTGGCATATTTTCCGAATCTTGTTTTCCCAGGCTTAACATTTACGCCATTATATTAAAAGTTTCTTATTTTACATACAAAAATTCTTGGTTCGTTTGACCTGCTAAATATCAAAACAGCTATTACCATATCCACTTCCCCGTGTAGAATTTTTGATGTTCGGTTTAAAAGCGTTGCCTTCAAATTGTCTTTAAACCCAAGACAAGAACCAGTAAGGAAAGTAGGAAAGTCGGACTGGGCCGACTATATGATACCCTTCACCACTTTGGATATATTGTACATATGTATCCTAACAGTTTCATATCAATGTTCCCTCAAAGAAACATTGAAATGAAATTGAATGAACTTAAATATGCGATCTTTATCTATAAGTAAACCGACTAAAATCAATTCCAACACATGCCATTCTGCAACCTATTCTTAACTTTGTAAATAAATTTAAAGAAAAATTTACATACGCTATTTGGTATGCTTCACTGTTTAAAATGTTATATCAATCAGCCACCCATTGATTATTTGGTGTACAATCAACATAAATAGGTCGAAATTATATATCGAAGCTATGCTATGTATGTAAATCTGAACCGACTTCAAGGCTACTTACAGAGATTAATTTCAGTACGTTTTGTCAATCGGCCTAGTCATTAGTGCACCATTTACTTAAAATCAGACGAAATTATATATTGGAGATATATCTAAATCTGAACCGATTTTCACGAAACTTAGCACACACCATTCTAGACTTAATTCAGTACGCTGTGCCAAATTTCATGCAAATCGAAAGGTGTATAGGGACTTTGGTAACCATTTACATAAAATCGGACAAAACTATATATGGGAGTTATATCTAAATCTGAACTGATTTTCTAGGTACACATCATTCTGGACCAAATTCAGTACTCCATGCCAAATTTCGTGCAAATCGAATGATATATAGGGACTTTGGTGCCCCATTTACCTTAAATCGGATAAAAATATATATGGGAGCTATATCTAAATCTGAACCGATCTTTCCCAATTTCAATAGGGTTCGGCCTTGGGCCAAATAAGTGACTTGTGGCAAATTTCATCTAAATCGGATCACTAAATCGTACTATAATCGGTACAGTTTGGATTTGGGTGATCCTATAGAGCGGGAACAATGCAATTTGGTGTAAGGGTCACTGTAGGGTTGTAGGATTGGGATTCAGGATTCAGTTTAAGAAAATAATACTTATGGGTACTAAATGGTACTAAATTTGGTACAATTTGAATTTTATGTGAACCAATAGAGCTAGAATCATGAAATTTGGAGTCAGGATCACTGTTGAGGTGTAAGATTGAGATATGTAGGAAGTTTTAGAAATATGTACTAATGTGTACTAAATTTGGCAGAATTTGAATTGTGAATTAACCGATAGAATTGGAATCCTGAAACTTGGATTTGGGATCACTGTGGGGGTGCGGGGTTGGGGTATGTAGGAAGTTTTAGAAATTTCTACTAAATGGTACACTTAACTCCCATATTTTATCCGATTCAGACGAAATTTGGAATACTGTACTGTATTGAGTCTAAAATGACGTCTGTTAAGTTTTGTTGAAATCGGTTCAGATTTTGATATAGCTCCCATATATATTCGTCCGATTTCAACTAAATGGTGCAACATGTAGCCAACAGTTTTCCGATAGCAATGATATTTTTCGCATTACTAGGTATATATTGATCTATATTTTAATGTACCCTACAATAAGAATCTTAGAATAATCTCTTGTATACAACCAACGTGGCGAAGGGTATCGTATATCCGTCCGACTTTCCAACATTCCTTATTGTTTTTTTTTTCTCCACCATGTTGCTGTAATTTGGAATAAAGGATCCTTGAAGTCTAAGATACATAAATATAGAAAATGTTCAATGTAGATCCATGCTTTGACATAGCCTCAAATTTTCGTTTTAGTAGCTGTAATTTTTCATTTCCAGATATTGGCGAAATATTCGTCCAAGTTTTGGTATAGCATTCACATAAAGGTCCCAATTTTCGGTATTTTTAAGTTTTTATCCGAATTCTTCATCGACGTGGCTACAATTTGGTTCAACGAATTTTTGCTAAATAAAAAACGTACTTCCAGAAATTATTCAATAATAACGTTTAAAATAGCTCCCATACAAATGTCCCGTTAATCGTTTCGGTATTTTCCTACTTTTTCCTAGTTTTCTAACATCTGTAATTTGAAACATAATTTTTTCAGAGCATAAACAACTTACTACCACATAATGCAACAATATAATCCCAATTTAAGGAATGTCGACCATATGAAGGAGGGTATAAAAAGTTCGACCCGGTGGAACTTAACGGCATTTTTACTTATTAATTTTATAAAAACTTCTATTAAACCAACACCAGAAAAATCTCCCCTCAAGTGCATTTCATGTGCTATTGAAATACCATAATAAATGTCAAACATTTAACCATATAAATATTTCTCCACTCAAATAATAGCAGCAACGACAACAACAATAATCTCGTAATAATGAAGCCTTGATTTTGCCACAATAAAATGTCATTTAATATCTTGTTTCGTTGCCATTCCCCCAAACTCATAATGAATGAATTTAAACTCCAGAATTTGAGGTTGGTTGGTTTGTTTAGTTCAAAAATACAAAAACATAGCAACAACAAAATATGAAAAATTACACTGGATTGGAGGCTGTTATGTGTTGCTTGGTGTTGTTGTTCCTGTTGTTAGTGTTTCGAATATTGTTGTCGTTAGAGTTGTTAAATTGTTTGTATGTATGGTGATGCCGCATGCCGGAGATTGTTAGCCACCAACCGACGAGCGGACGTCACTGCATGCAACACACACAGTCTAGTTGAAAGAGCTCGAGAGAACGGCATTAAAAATATCAAATTATAATAAAATTGAAGATTAACTGTTGACTCGTTAGAGGAATCACTTCAGCAAAAAAATATTGCATTGAAAGGAATGATGGTGCACGGTGGAGATGACTATGACGACGTTGAGGATGATGGTGATGATGATGCCGACATACGTAGTAGAGGCAATATGATGTTTAGAAGATTCAGTAGATGGAACAAAATCAAATAATGACATCGTCATGGCTCAATGTACACTCAACGACAAATATTTGCAATGTGTGTCATTCGAAAAATTATAAAATTGCGATCTTCGTTCATAAAGGATTTAAATTATACTATACCATATTAAATGTTCCGTAATGGATAGCTTAAGCAACTAGATAAAAAATTCCGTAGGTGATATTCTATTGTCAAACGAGGTCCAATCAATTCTAATAGGCTATGATATCGGCGGCCCTCAAAGCGGTTATCAACAGGGACTCATATATTACGGACACCTCAAAGGTTGAGTTAGAAAGATTTAAAACTGCAATTTGAATGAATTTACATGAAACTCAAGCATTCCGTGTAAAGTAAAACCGTCATTAAGTTCGGCCGGGCTGAACTTTTTATAACCTCCACCATGTGGGGTGCATTAAAAATTTCTTAAGTCGATCGGGTCATTTATATGGGGACTATGTTATGGTGTTATGTGTTGGTTGTGTGGTGTTGTTCATGATCCGAAAAAATAGTGTTCTAAATTTATTAATAACGAAAAAAGCGAAACTTTTATGTGGGGTTATATTAAAACTTTGACCTATATATACACCGCACAAATTTGTATATAAGTTAGCCTTCCAGAACTCTTTAAACCAAATTACAGCTCCATCGATTTGAAAATATGGCTAAAGTCTTCAAAATATCGCATATGGGATCGTACCGTTCTATGGGCTATACCAAACAGTAAACTGACATTGATAATTTTTGATAGGAAGATCTGGTACTGAATAAAAATTTGACAAATCAGATTCGCTGAAAAACATGCCCAAACACCCTCAAAATACCTAATAATGGGTGACCATTATATGGGGCTCTCAGGAAACTTGGGCCAACATTGATCATTTTTGATAGAGAGATTTTCTACACAAAGAGAATGCGAAATATAAAATTAGAGCTACTTTGCACTATAGGTCAAAGTGGCATTTTTTGTGGCCAAAAGTCATAAAATTGATTAATTGTATTTCAACCAGAATAGCTTTCTTAACTTTCTGAAAGAATAATGGAACATTTTTTTTTAGAAATTAACCCTTTAAGTCATTAATGTATTAACCCTTTGGGGACAAACATAATTTAATTCATATATTTGATAACATTTTATTTATATATATATATATTCTTATTATTGTGAATAAATAAAATTATGGAATATAATCACATGCAGGGTCGTATGCAGTGTTTCGAAAAGGGGGGAGGGGGGGGAGTTTATGTGATATGTTTGATGTTTGTGAAAAAATTAAAATTTTTCTGTTGGATAACAAAAGTTAATGTAAACAAAAACAATATGGGCGGTGTCGAGCACCAAGGACACCCCTCCACTTTGATACGTCTGTGACTACATATATTATTTAAATGAAGTCCGTTTCATTTTCTAAATCTAAGTCATTAATAATATTTATATAATATGTTCTCATCATGTGATCTGTCTTCATCTTTAAAAGTTTGATTCTATTGATGAATTGAAATCTCTGAAACAGTCGAATTTATTTTAGAGATTCGAGAATTTTGACATTTTAAAACTTCAATCATTTCAAGCATTAACGTTTTTACTGTTACATGCGTTTGATTAATCTAATTGATTATTAGAGGATATTAAATGATCTAATGTATCCAAAGCTCAAGGTTGCTCTTACGAGCGTGAGGTAACCTATAGCAGCATCTTCTCCAAGAACCCCTAATGGAAGTACATGAATTTGTACCATATTGACAGTAGCAGTCATGGACAGCCAAGAATATTTCGTCAATATTAAATTAGCTGTTTCATAACAGTAAGTTCGAAATATGTTTAAATCTAATGAAAACTGACATAATAATTAAATTAAAAAAACATTTTTAGGCGAAATATAAGATTTACCTCTACTCCAGTTATTTCAGATTCAAATTAATTCGCGTTTCAGTAAATGGTTTAACATACAAAAATGGAAATAATTAAAAAACCCGCACAAATCCGCAATACTACATTAGGTTATTTAGATTAAGGACGGTTCAATAAACAAATATCAATTTTTATTTGAATTGCCAAACGTTGCCCACGGCTTTAATGCTTTCATAACCTCAAAGTTTAAAAATTTCTGCGATCAATCTAAAGTTATGCTTATTTTAATACTATTTTTACACATACACATATGTATAGATACATTTTATGATAAAAAATATCGAATACTTTCTTATTAATTCTTTACTTATAGTTATACTTTTATTTTATTTCCACTTTAAATCTTAACAAGTAACATATCAAATGAATACATTTTTTATGATATTTTAATAATACACGTTTGACAGCTTGTTATATAATGGTATAAGTGATTATGCAAAAGCAAAATTAATTTTTATTTGTTTTGAAGTGTTCCTTACTCGATTGTAACTCAAAAGAAGTGATAAGACAATGTGTGAAATTTGACTTTTGGCCAGTAAAATGGTCTGTTTGACCTATAGTGCTTTGGTTGAAACATGTACCCAAGCTCCCTCTATTACCGTAATTTGGTATGTAGCGTTATATGTGGGGTTTAGTATATTTGACACCCCATGAGAACATGAAAAATCAAATTAGTGCCTATTCAAAAACCAGTAAGGAAAGTAGTAAAGTCGGAAGGGACCGACTATATGATACCCTTCGATTTGAATTAAACTTGTCACACGTTATGTTATAGTAACTTCTGTACGTAGGGAAACATTTTGTGCCGATTGGACCAACCATCGTAAAGCATTTAAAACCAACTTCTAGGTTATTCTAGCTCCAGTACGTTGTGAAAAGTTTGTGTCAATTTTGGGTAAAATCGGACGACACCATTTACATTAAATCGGACGAAAATATATATGGGAGCTATGTCTAAATCTGAACCGATTTTCACGAAACTTAGCACACATCATTCTAGGGACAATTCAGTACGCTGTCTAAAATTTCGTGCAAATCGAAAGATATTTAGGGACTTTGGTACACCATTTACCTTAAATCGGAAAGAAGGTAAATTTGGTACACCATGTACCTTAAATCAGACGAAAATATATATGGGAGCCAGGGACGTACGAAATGAAGTTTTTTCACAGTAAATTTATGTTTGCAACAGCGATTTTTTTCATTTTGTACTACCGGGCCCCGCCCCAACCCCCCGAAATGAAGTCCTGTGTACGTTGCTGATGGGAGCTATATCTAAATCTGAACCGATTTTCACGAAACTTAGCAGATATTATTGTACACTCAATTCAGTACGAGCTATATCTGAATCTGAACCGATTTTCAGGAAATTTAGCACACATTATTCTAGGCTTATTTCAGTAAGCTATGCCAAATTTCGTGGAAATCGAACGATATATAGGGACTTTGTTGCACCATTTACTTTAATGGGACGAAAATATATATGGGAGCTATGTCTAAATCAGGACCGTTTTTTCCCAATTTCAATAGGGTTCGTCCTTGGGCCAAATAATTGATCCATGCCAAATTTAATCCAAATCGGATCATAAATGCGACCTGTACTATGTTCACAAAAATACATGGACAGACAGATGGACGGACGGACCGACATGCATAAAAGTGATTCTATGCATATTCTAAAAAGGAACCATGTGTCTATCTCGTTTCCTTTTGCCTGTTACAAACATATGCACAAAGACATAATACCCTGTACCACAGTGTGGTGAAGGGTATAAATATTTTAGGGACCTTTATGCAAGATTTTACCTCAAAGAATCCGCAATTTCAATACTTGCTTATAGCTTTCCTAGACCCTCAAGAATATTGATTAAGAAAAGTCCAAGTCCATTATAGATTTACTTAACCCCGATAGCTTTTTTAGATTCTTGAAAAAAAAAACAACAAACTTTCTTTAAAAATGTCACTGCTTCACCGCTGAGAGCTCTTTTAGACTCTGTTATTCAAAGATCCACACGCTTTGAGCTTTGCTCTATTCTCAAAAAATATTCTTTAAAATCCACGTTTAGAGCTTTGCTATATTCTCAAAAAATATTCTTTAAAATTCACGCTTAGAGCTTTGCTATATTCTCAAAAAAATATAAGGCCTTTAGTATGCCTCTAGTATTATATATAGAAGGTATAGTAGGTCCTCTATACTTAGAATACATATATAAGATACTCTATACCTAGAATACCTATAGAATATATATTTGTGTATATATAAGGCATATGGAGAGTCCTATATCTATAGTAAACTTATAGAAGATCTATTCATATCACACATAAACGAGTTCTAAACGTATAAAACCTGTAGAAGATCTTTTTTCCATAGAAATTCTTCTAAAGGTCTTGTATCCATGGAAGCACTACAGAAGATCTACGATCTATAACAGAATTGTAAACTCATAGAAGACTATCCACAGACTTTACACGGGTAGTCGAGTGTAACATAAAAATGTACCTCGAGCATCAGTATCGAATACGAAACTATGAATGGTAAATATGACACGGATGGTTACCACATTTCCAGTTACTTTTTTTGTATTACGAATTGTTGTTATTGTCGGAGTTTTTTATTCGAATGTTGTATTCCCCACTTAGATTAGAACGTAGTATCAGATACAACAATGCAGAAAAAATAAAAAAATGGTCAATGGGATGGCTTGGTAGAACAAATCGAACACACACTCACAAAATTAATGATTTAAACGAAGAAGAAACCAAATTGTTAACAACATTATGAACAAACAAGTTGTTAGTGGCAACAACAATTGCAACAATAACACCAACATCAATTGGTCACACACACAATTTTCAAGCGTAAAATCGTTCTCTCTTCTCTGCTGATTAATACCTATTTTGAGTTTTTTCCAAAAGCTCTCCTGCAATCATTGCTTAGTTTGTCTAATTTTTGTTTGAGCTTTCCATGGATTTTCTGTTGGACTCATCATTATAATCAAATGGATAAATTGTTGTATGGTGAGAGGCATTACCAACGAATGGATGAATGTTCCCGCAAAAGGTTGTTAGAGGCTGGATAGATGGTTGGTTTGGTGCACTTTACGTTTTAACGATACATTCGATTGTTTGAGTGTAGTATGCATTGGTATTTTAACTACTGAGATTAAGTCATCAACATTTACAGTTGTCAAAGCCACTAACGATGCGACATCGAAAGCAGACAATTCATGGAATGGAATCAACAACAGCCGTAGCTGCAGCAGCATCAGTAACAGCAATATCAACAGTCATCATCAACGTCATCGTCATTATCAGTGTGGCAGCACCTTCAGCACCCAGTGCCAACAAATACAGTAATAGACAGGCAATAACACAAGCTCATCATAATTGTCAGCAACATTATCAACATCTATTGCAGTGCACGGACTGCACTGCACTATGGCATAGACATCATCGTTGCTGTTGTTGACAAACGATTGAAGAAAAATTGTTGTTGTAAACTAACAATAAAACTGCTTAATTTTCAAAGGCAAGAAAAAACAAATGTTCAAATATTTACTTCGTTCGGTTATTTTGTGTCAACTAACGACACTGCTGTAAATAAAACGAAATAACCCAACAAATAAATTGGATCTGCATTTTATAGTTATCAATTTTATATGAGCCACCCTTGGCCACTTCTTGAAAAGAGCTAGGCCATTAACGAGTAAGGAAAGTAGTAAAGTCGGACAGAGCCGACTATATGACACCCTTCACCACTTTGAGTATCTTCAAGAGATACATCCTTATAAACGTCGCATTTTTGAAGGACCATACATGAAATTGGATAAACTAAAATAGGTGATCTTTATTTAACTTTAAACCGACTTTAATCAATCATGAACATGTCATTCTGCAGCATATGCTAAAGTTGTCACATGGACAGATATAAAGTCGTTTGTTTGCAATGGGACAAAATTATGTACATAGATTTAAAGCAAATCTCAATCGGACCCCCTTGGACTATTTGGAGCCCAATTAACATGATGTATGCATTTCTACAAAACGCTATCTGATAAACATAAGAAATTTGATGCACCATTTAAATGAATACGGGCGAAAGTATATATCGAACATATATCAAAATCCGAACCCATTTAAACAATTAAGGTTATACTAACTTCAGTACGTTTGCCGTCATATTGTTGGGTTCTTGAAGCCTCATTAATTTAAAATCGGGAGAAAATATAAATGGGAGCTATCTCCAACGAAATTTGACACACGTTACGTTATAGTAACTTCAGTACGTTGTACAAAATTGTGTGACAATCGGCCATATTTTGGGGCTTAGGTGCACGATTTACTGAAAATCGGACGAACCTATATATAGGAGTATCTAAATCTGAACCTATTTTCACGAAACTTTGCACACATCATTATAGACTTAATTCAGTACGCTGAGCCAAATTTCGTGCAAGTCGAAAGATATATAGGGGCTTTGGTGCTGCATTAACATAAAATCGGACGGAAATATATATGAGAGCTATATTTGAATTTGGACCGAACTTCACGAAATTTAGTATAAATCATTCTAGAACTACTTAAGTGCGCTATACCGAAATTCGTGGAAATCGAAAGATATATGTACTCTGGTGCACCATTTACATTAAATCGGACGAAAATATATATGGGAGATATATCTAAATCTGAACCGATTTTCACGAAACTTAGCACACATCATTCTAGACCTAATTCAGTACGCTATGCCCAATTTCGTGCAAATCAGAAGATATCTAGGGACTTTGGTACACCATTTACCTTAAATCGGACGAAAATATCTATGGGAGCTATATCTAAATCTGACTCGATTTTCACGAAACATAACACACATCATTCTAGACCTAAGTCATTATGCTATGCCATATTTCGTGCAAATCTGAAGATATATAGGGACTTTGGTACACCATTTAACTTAAATCGGATGAAACTATATATAGGAGCTATATCTAAACCTGACTGGATTTTCACGAAACTTAACACACATCATTCTAGACCTAAATCAGTAAGCTATGTTAAATTTCGTGCAAATCGGAAGCTATCTAGGGACTTTGGTACACCTTAAATCAGACGAAAATATATATGGGAGCTATATCTAAATCTAACTCGATTTTCACGAAACTTAACACACATCATTCTAGACCTAAGTCAGTATGCTACGCCATATTTCGTGCAAATCTGAAGATATATTTTACTTAAATCGGATGAAACTATATATGGGAGTTATATCTAAATCTGAACCGATTTTTGTCCAATTTCAATAGGGTTCGCCCTTGAGTCAAATGAGATTATAAATACGACCTGTACTTTATTTACAATTTAACATCAACAGACGGACGGACGGACATGTAAAAATCGACTCAGAAAGTGATTCTATGCATATTCTTAAAAGGAACCATAGGTCTATCTCGATTCCTTTCGCCCCTTACAAACATATCCACAAAATCATTATGCCCTGTACCACAGTGTGGTGGAGAGTATAAAAACCGGAGTTATATACACACGAATTGGTATGAATACAAAATTGCAGGAAAATGTGTCTATTATCATCAAAATATATTCGTCGGGGTTCAAAACATGAGCCAGTGGTGATAATTTTTAGATTTAGAGGGTCTGTAAACCTAAAGGGGGCATTATATTGAGCTATATTGATAATTTCCTGAAAATATGTATCCGAATTGACTATTATGTGGCAGACGGAACCAACAGCTGGGAAAATATTTTCAAAATTTGTTAATGTTTGGGAAGAGTCTAGGAATAGAGTTTAGCCGCGATTTCAAACCGGATTTTTGTAGCGTTAAACAACATACTTAACATCTTTGCAAAAAAAATTATATACATAATTTGAACCCTATTTTAAATATTATCATTTTCTAAGCGGAATGGCATCCTATCTCGAACGTCAGCTCCGACATGATCTTTATATTCAATTTATGGGTGTGGTGTATTAGTTTAAAATTGAAGTGCATAAAATGAACTTGTTGTTGATCGAAAACTTTGCTTGGTTACTGTCGCATTAATTTCGGCATAAAACATTGAACCCAAAATCATAGTAACAAAAAATACAACCCATACAACATTCTCTAGTGTTTATATTCTCTACTGTGGTAACAATCACTTCAATATCTGTTTTCTGTTGAGATTTCCATTCTATTTTTTTTTTTCCTAAATCATCAGGCTTGTTGTTCTATGTGTGCACTTTTTTACTTCTGTGTGTCTATTGCATCTATCCGCCTGACCGTTCGTTTCTTAAATACTACACACTTATCATCGTCGTCATAATATATGAATGTGTCTGGCTAGCTGGTTGGCATTTTAGTTACCTGGCCTGCTGACTGGCTGCCTGACTTACTATCCTTCAATTGCGAGTGTGTGTTGTGTTGTGGGGAAGTAAGTCAGTAAGTGTTGCATACAACAAGATTCATATGTGGCTGGTAGCAGTCGTTCACTCATTCATTCAAATGTTCGAGCAGAAGCTTTAACATTAATGAGCCGCAAACGGCAATAAGAAAACCCAAAAGAGAAAAATTGAAATACAGCAGCATTAAAGATACCCAATTCGTTGGCTGGCTGTTGCAACAGTTAGACGCAGTTGCTACAACGTCAACGCTGGCAGCAGCACAGCATCAAAGCGTCTAACTAATGTACAACTTGTTAAAAAAGTTGTTAAGCATTTCGATTGTAGATTTTAATGTTGCGCCGCCAGTAAAACATGATGATAATGCTATTTTTCGTCGTCTATGTGTTGATGTTGTTGTAGTTGTTGATATTATTATTGTTGTTTGCTTTCTCGTGGTGTTGTCGGTCATGTAGTTTTCGGTTTCCGTTTGTTTTGACGCGTGTTAAATTAAAAATGACATTTGTTTTATTAGTTACAAATTCGTGACATATATGTATATTGTGGTATATTTTAAATTACAATTACGATGGACTTTCACATGGTTGGATTGAAATTAAGGAATTTTCATAAACTTAATTTTATCCTGAGTGAGATTTTACAGGGATTTCCAATAAGAGGTGTGATTTTGGTATTTAAAAAAAAATCTCATTTTTGAGATAAATAATCAGAAGTATAATAACCATAAGGTGCACATTCAGAACATCTAAAATCGGGCTTTTATATAGGTGTAGCGGACTGTCGTGGTAAATTTCTTCCAAGAGAATATTTGGGAATTTAGGAAAGGGCCTTGAATTTACCGAAATACTCAAAATACCAAAAATTATGGTACAATTATATGGGGGCTATAGCAAAACGAGGACAAATATTGATTAGTTTTAGTATTATTATCAATTAAAAACCCTACATATCAAATAACCACTTCGGCTGAAAAACGTACTCAAAATTCCTGAGGGTACCCCAAAACTTGGGCCAATAGTAATAATTTTTGGTAAGGATATATTCGATCCAATGAATACACTTTTTGATTAAAAATCTGCATTCACCGTAACCATTTTCAAATAAAGTCCAATGACCTCGACCTCACACTTTGAGGCTGCAGAGTATTATCATCAATAAATACAGGTTTTCCGAAACCCAGATGATAATGTTTTGCTTATTGATCTACGTAACGACTTGAAGTTGTATCACATTCGTCAAGAGGATTTTTTGATGAAATTTCGGATGCCGGGCGTGTTGATCATCGGCAGTCTTGAGTTCTTGTGTTAACTGAATGATCCAAATCTATATGAGGGTTTTAGCACAATATTTTCAGTCGATATCATGCGACGGGTGAATGCTGAAGTCAATAATGTGCCCATTAGCTCTGTTTATAACAATTCGTAATCATCTCGGAGACCCCATTAGACGAAAGGCTGTCAGTTGAAATCACTATAGAGATCGCA
The DNA here is from genome assembly GCF_032173495.1 of Musca vetustissima. NCBI lineage: Eukaryota > Metazoa > Arthropoda > Insecta > Diptera > Muscidae > Musca > Musca vetustissima. The sequence goes on from NW_026888462.1 coordinate 82,962, forward strand.
ACATTTATATTAAAGCTTTGAAATATGGCAAATACATCGCTAATACTATTTGAATGGTTGAAATTGAGAATAAGATATACAACTCCCCATTTTTTGACGGTAGAGGAATTTTGAGTCCATGTTAAATCATATCCTCCATATAAAATCCCGCTACATTTTCGGTATTTGGAAGGTTTAGAGGCATTTTCAAGTTGGAATTTCAAGTTCATGGAGGATGAAAATTTCATTTGCATAATATTTTGGATACAGGTATATTTTTTTACATAGCTACATGTGAATATTCCACTCCCTTTTTATACCCTTCACCACACTGTGGTACAGTGTATTATGTCTTTGTGCATATGTTTGTAACAGGCAAAAGGAATGGAGATAGACACATGGTTCCTTTTGAGGATATGCATAGAATCACTTTCTGAGTCGATTTATGCATGTCCGTCCGTCCGTCCGTCTGTCCGTCTATAGATGTTAAATTGTAAACAAAGTACAGGTCGCATTTATAATCCTATTTGGATGAAATTTGGCACAAGTCACTCATTTGGCCCAAGGACGAACCCTATTGAAATTGGGAAAAATCGGTTCAGATTTAGATATAGATCCCATATATATTTTCGTCCGATTTAAGGTAAATGGGGCACCAAAGTCCCTCTATATCTTTCGATTTGCTTGAAATTTGGCATGGAGTACTGAATTAGGTCCAGAATGATGTGTGCCAAATCGGTTCAGATTTAGATATATCTCCCATATATGTTTTCGTCCGATTTCAGGTAAATGGGGCACCAAAGTCCCTCTATATCTTTCGATTTGCTTGAAATTTGGCATGGAGTACTGAATTAGGTCCAGAATGATGTGTGCCAAGTTTCGAGAAAATCGGTTCAGATTTAGATATAGCTCCCATATATAGTTTCGTCCGATTTAAGGTAAATGGGGCACCAAAGTCCCTCTATACCTTTCGATTTGCATGAAATTTGGCATAGGGTACTGAATTAGGTCTAGAATGATGTCTGCCAAGTTTTGTCAAAATCGGTCCAGATTTAGATATAGCGTCCATATATAATTTCGTCCGATTTCATGTAAATGGTGCACCAATGTCCCTATATATCTTTCGTTTTGTACGAAATTTGGCATAACGTACTGAATTGAGCCTAGAATGATGTCTGCCAAGTTTCGTGAAAATCGGTTCAGATCTAGATATAGCGTCCATATATAGATATATATTTTTTCGTCCGATTTAATTTAAATAATGTGCTAAAGTTCTTATGTTGCATAGCGTACTAAATTTAGTCCAGAATTTTGTGTGCCAAGTTTCGTAAAAATCGGTTGAGATTTTGATATAGCTGATATGAAGTAATTGACGCACCAAGAATCCAATGTATGGCTGATAGGAAATAAACGTACCGAAATTAGTATAACTTAACCTGTGACAAGTTTCGTTGAAATCGTTCCATATTTGGATAAATAAATAAAGTAAATTATACATGAAACTCCTCATGTTTGTCAGATTGACATCAAATTTTGCACAACGTACAAAAATGAGCCTAGAATAACGTAGTTACGTTTTCTAGACGTACAGACATAGCCCAACGGATGACCTATAGATATTTGTTTGAAGTCGATTTTCATACTTTTGTCCCAAACGAATGACATATTTATGGATAGATCTAGTCCGATTCACATTTAGATAAATATTACATATTTTATTTCATCGAATTTCATGTTAATAATGCTGTTTAATATACCCATAGTGGTGAAGGGTATCATATAGTCGGCCCCGTCCGACTTTACTACTTTCCTTACTGGTTTGTAATTTGAATTTTTAGCCGCATTTTCCAATCGAATGGATTGCAGCTTAACATTCCAAGTTCTTGGAGCGTCAAAAACTTATTCCCAGAATTTGTTTCAATATTGGCCACGGATTCATAGAACACCTATATAATGGTGAAAGTCCCATATAAATGTCGTGCATCTCATTTTTCAATCTTTCAAGTAATTCTACGATGTTTAGTGTCATTAGCATATGGACCTATATTGACCATCCTATGTAACATTACCGCTCTAATTTCAATAGAAATTGCTATACGTTGATATTCCGAGCTCTTTAAGGGTGACAAAGATCTATGCACAACATTCATTCCAAGTTTTGACATAGCCCCCATATAGAAGTTGCACCCATTTTAAGTACTTTGACGGCATATTTTTTTGTCAAACGAAGTGGAACTAATGTGGAATTCCGAGTTTATGTTTCATCTTTCTTACCAACAATTACCAATATCGGAACTTTTTGGTTTGGTCCGCCTAAAATAGCTAGCCTTTGACATTTTCAAAATTTTAAACACCGTTTTCATCCGAGTTGGCTCTAATTTCATATTTTGAGTTATCACTGGTGTCTTCCTACTAAAATGTATAAAAATATAGTTGTAGGCTAATCTTCCATAGTTGATTCTCAATATTTCATCACAATCAGAATAAATTTATTTGAATACTGTCAAATTTATTTGAATATTAGAGCGAACATAATATAATCTGGATTTTATTCTAGTAGTACAAATTATATACAAATCCATGGAAGAATATAATTGAATATTCCTTTCAGTTGATGATTCAGATCTTACTTTCATTTCCCATATATAAAAAAAAATTTTCTACAAAATTGGTTTTCAAAAATTTGCTTATCAAATTTGTATATAATAAATGTCATATAACAGCAATCCATTAGCACTTTCGAAAATTACCATTCCATTTTTTCACAGAAATGCATCTCATAGGCGATAAGATTTATGTTCGTTTTAACTATAAAATCCATTAACTCTAACAACAACACGAAATAAAAAAAAATAAATAAATAAAAAATTCTTATTTTTGTTGTTTTTTGTTACTGTTGCTGTGATTTAATTAAAACCTATGCCGCCTATTGAAATGTGATCTGTGTTTTCTTGTTTTCAAATATTCTTAAATATATCAAATTTGTCGTTGTCTTACAAGAGTGAGTAGAAAAAGAAACAAATATTAATTTTTTATATTCGTTATAAATAATTCCATGCTGTTTATGCATATTAGCCACGCATATGAGGATGGCTCAAAACTAACAGACCCGAGTCACACCAGACCCACACTCCACGCTGACACGATGAAGACATTACGATAAGTGGCCTGATTTGCATAAATAAAAATATGTAATTTTGAACAGATTAATAATTAATGTGTCTGCCGCATGGTGGACAAATATTTGTGGTATATTCTTCTCTAGTGACCTCTTGTCACCTACTAAATGAAATTTAATATCACATTTGAGACGATGAGTGAGCTTCGTGAATGACATTAAATTATAAAATATAGTTCGATGAAGAGATTTAAAATAATTTTTTTTTTTTTTTTTTTTTGGTTGTGGTCGACTTAGATAGGAGATACATGTAGGTTGGTTTTGAAATACAATTTTCCATATATATATTCTCCGTTCTCGGTGGTGTTTATATAAAAATTGCATTATATGTAAGAATTCACACTGAAGTGCAGGGCATTATATAGTTTTGAATGTGTTTGAAACCCTCCTAATGATCAAGAAAGATTCACAGTTTTTATTCCCTTCACCGCACTGTGGTACAGGGTATTATGTCTTTGTGCATATGTTTGTAACAGGAAAAAGGCATCGAAATAGACCCATGGTTCCTTTTGAGAATATGCATAGAATCACTTTCTGAGTCGATTTACGCATGTCCGTCGTTCGTCTGTCCTTCTGTCCGTCCATGTATTTTTGTGAACAAAATACAGGTCGCATTTATTATCCGATTTGGATAAAATTTGGCACAGCTCACTTATTTGGCCCGAGGACGAACCCTATTGAAATTGAGAAAAATCGGTTCAGATTTCGATATAGCTCCTATATATAGTTTTGTCCGATTTTATATAAATTGTGCACCAAAGTTCGTATATATCACTCGATATGCACGAAATTTGGTACAGGATACTGAATTTCGAGAAAATCGGATCAAATTTATATATAGCTCCCATATATATTTTAAACCGATTTAAGGTAAACGGGGCACCGATGTCCCTATATATCTTTCGACTTACAGGAAATTTTGCATAGCATACTGAATCAGGTCTAGAATGATGTGTGCCAAGTTTCGAGAAAATCGGGTCAAATTTTTATATAGCTCCCATATATATTTTAGTCCGATTTAAGGTAAACGGGGCACCGAAGTCCCTATATATCTTTCGATTTACAGAAAATTTTGCATAGCATACTGAATTAGGTCTAGAATGACGTGTGTCAAGTTTCGAGAAAATCGGGTCAGATTTAGATATAGCTTCCATATATATTTTCGTCCGATTTAAGGTAAACGGGGCACCAAAGTCCCTGAAAATCATTTGATTTGCACGTAGCGTAGCATATTGAATTATGTCTAGAATGACGTGTGCTAAGTTTCCTGAAAATCAATTCAGATTTAGGTATAGCTTCCATATATAGTTTCGCCCGATTTTAGGAAAATGTTGCACCAACGTCCCTGCTAATCTTGTGATTGGCATGAATTTTGGTATAGCGTACTGAATTCAGTCTAGAAAGACGTGTGCTAAGTTTTGTGAAAATCGGTTCAGATTTAGATATAGCTTCCATACATAGTTTCGTCCGATTTTAGGTAAATGCTGCACCAAAGTCTCTGAAAATCATTCGATTTGCACGAATTTTGGCATAGCGTATTGAATTAAGTCTAGAATGAATAATAAATTGTGCACTAAAGATGGCAAGTTTGCTTCAAATCAGTTCAGATATAGATATATAGTAGCGTGCATATATAATTTCGACTTATTTATTGAGATTAAATTTTAAACAGTGCAGCATACCGAATAGCGTGTGTCAAATTTGCTTTAAACCGATTTACACAAATCTGTCCCACTATGCGCAAACGACTCTAAACTTGCCCAAATCAAATGAAATTTAGCATAGGATCCAGAAAGTCATAAAAATCACATATTTAAGTTAGTTCAATTTCATGTCAAAATTCCTTCAAAAAGGGGACGTCTTTTCCGATACATATGTTGAATATACCCAAAGTGGTGAAGGGTATCATATAGTCGGTTCAGTCCGACTTTACTACTTTCCTTACTGTTTTTTTTAGAATATTCAGGGAATCACATTCTGAGTCCATTTCTTGTGTTCCTGTAAATTCAAATTTTCAACAGCATTTTCCATCTTCTGAAACTCCTGAAAATTTCTTAATACAAAATCATTATCAATCTCACCGTTAATCCAACCTTTTAACCTACTTATGACAAACATAGGGTACAACACATCCAGCTAATGCACCCAGCGACAATATCTTAACAGCATACGCCATTGTCAACAACTTAATGCTTTTTTGTTTTATTTTATTTTTTTATTTATTCTACAGACAAATATGATATCATATTTATGAAACGGCGACAAAAATACAATAAAAACTAATAACATTTAGAAACATTTTAGACAGACGGAATTCACAACCGAATGCCGGTGACAGCGATGCCAAACACCACCAACCAGGAAAGTCAATAAAAAATCAATATCTACCACGACAAGAAAACAGCAAGACAAGCGAGGCAAGACAAAAATTAAATTTGGCGTCTATCCATTGGCAACCATGGGGTCCAAGGGCCAAACAAAAGTGTCAAATGATGATGTTTAAAGTGTTCGAATGCCGTATGAGAGCGAGAGCCAGAGCTGTGAGATACATACTTATGAGATGATATTATATCATAATGTATCAACATCGATGTCTGTCTAATGCAACCCAAAACTAAAGAAAAAGAAACAAGAACAAAGGGAGCAGTAGAATAATCTTCAAAAAATCAACAACAACAAGGCCAGTAACCAAAATACAACAACAACAATAGCGCCAGTCACAATGCAGCATAACAGTCATATCTTCTAGTTCAAATAACTAATTTAAGTGATCGGTATTGTTGGTGGCGGATGATGATGATGGTGGTGGTGGCAAGTGTTGGCACAATAGCCACATTAGCCATCCGTGGCACTGTCACTATTGTTGTTGTTGTTGTTGAGTCAAACATTTGATATCCCATTCATAATAATAACGCTACGAAAAAGTATCAGTTTATTTTGGTAAGTGGTGGTTTGTTATTGACCTTTTGTTGGTGCAACAACTCAAAAAGATATCGACGAGAGACAGAAGGACAGACGTAAATAGACTGTCGTTATTGGCATAAAGCAATAACGTTGATTGGCGTACCGTCATTCTTGTCACACACATATACTTCACTCTTTTATTAATACAAATATCAATTTCATATTATTTGGTGTTCTAGTATTTGAGAGATGAAGATGATGATAGTGATGATGGTGACAATGGGGTTAGATATAAATTGATTGTGAAAATTATGAACTATACGATTTTTTGAAGGGTGAATAGGCGTGTTATTAAATTTATTTGGTTGTTAACAAATAAATAATACTTTCTAAATGTCTGACTTTTTAGAAATATTACAATTTGTCACAATATTTCATTTGGACAATGGAAAATATAAATTTTTTCTATATTCTATTAATCGAAAATCAGTAACGAAAGGTCAAAATCTGAATCAATAAATTGGATATAATTTTGTCTTCACCAATTAAAAGCCAATGAAACACTATGCAACACAAAAAAATTATCGGGAAATTCCAAAAAAAGATTCTCCCAGGCATGTCTATGTGGTGAGTGCTTGTCCTAAGAAATATCTTCGTCTTCTCATGTCAGTATTCTATTGCCATCCTCAGGGCGACATTCTAGTAGGATAGAATATTTATACCATATACAACTATGTTTGTGTGGCCCAAGAGTTTGTAGCACCGCAAAATATTGGGCCTAAAGGCATATTTTAATATACCGATCATATCTCGTCTAGTTGAATCTATCTAGATGTGTGTCTATCAGTCCGTCTGTCCATCATAAATTGTAAACAAGATACAGGCCACAGTTAGTTTAGCTATTATAAATATCAAGGTTTTATTGGTTATCCTTTCTTCTTTTCGTAACACAACAAAATTACCTTTGTAATTTGGGGTGGCGACAGAGGCCTGTTAGTACTAATGCGTAGGCGTTATTCGACTAGTTGCTTCTAATGTTAAACGACAAGAGAAGGCTGAGGTTCTTGCAATCACAGAGGAAAGTGGTGATCGCTGAGGATCGGTTGTCGTTTACTAATACATTTACATATTCCAATGAGAGAAAATGTCAAGCAAGGAGAGCAAACCAACAACCACCGCTCGGTGGCATCATGTCCGTCACCACCCCACTTCCAATCTGAACGCCATACTTCCTTCAAACATGGGAAAGTCAAGTGAAGTGAACCGACAAACATCAATCAATACACATGCCTTTCTGCATACTATGATAAATTTCATTCGGGCAGATTTAGAGTCGTTTGCAATGGGACAAATTTATGTAAATCGATTTATAGTACACTTTATACACGCTATTCCGTAAGCCACACTGTTCAAAATTATATCTCCATCTCATTCTAGAAGCAATTTAGTACGCTATGCCCATTTCGTGCAAATCGAAATATATATCGAGACTTTGGTACACCGTTTACATTAAATCGGACGAAAATATATATGGGAGCTATAAACTTAACACACACCATTCTAGACTTAATTCAGTAAGCAATGCCAAATTCGGAAAGAAATGTAAAACACTTGCACCATTTACATTGAGTCTGAAAATATATATGGGAGATATATATCATCATTTTCACGAAATTTGCACAAGTCACTAACATTAATACAGCACGCTATGGCAAATTTCGTGTAAATAGAAGGATATATGGGGACGTTGGTGCACCATTTACATTAAACCGGACGAAAATATATATGGGAGCTATATTTAAATCTGAACCGATTTTCACGAAACTTATTCTATGCTTAATTCAGTACGCTGCGCCATTTACCTAAAATCGGACGAAAATGTATATGGGAGCTATATCAAAATCTGAACAAATTTTCACGAAACTTGGCAGACATCATTCTAGGGTCAATTCAGTACGTTATGCCAAATTTTTCGTGCAAATCGAAAGATATGTAGGGACTTTGGTGCACCATTCGTATGAATGTATATATATATATATGGGAGCTATATCTAAATCTGAACCGATTTTTCCCAATTTCAAATAAATTGGGAAAAATCGGATGAGTTGTGCCAAATTTCATACAATTCGGATTATAAATGCGACCTGTACTTTGTTTACAATTTAACACCAACATACGGACGGACATGTATAAACTATGGGTCTATCTCGTTTCCTTTTGCATGTTACAAACATATTCACAAAGACATAATAACCTGTATCACAGTGTGGTAAAGGGTATAAAAATTGGGTGATGAGCTTCGCAGCAATAATTCAACTAACAGTTGATGTAATGAATCAGGGATTTGGCACTGGAAGTCAACAGATTAGTAGGCAAACATAAGGGAAGGGGTAGAACATTTGAAGTGATGTAACATCGGTATCGGAATAAGCAAATTGTGCTCAACGATTAAGTCGCTCTAGTAACCAGGAAGAATGATTGGCCACCTGTCTCTTTTAACGGTGTTGAGTTTACATAACTAAATAGTTGTGAGTGTTATTTTAACCCGTAATTCATAAAGAGACAGGTGGACCCCTTCAGGTGGAGGAAGAACCACCACAATTTACGTCGGTGGATGTTGAGGCAGCTAAATTAACCAAATCCTCCTACAGGAAGTTGCACATACCGAACCTATCTAAAATCCTCAATTGTTTGTTATCTAACCTAATATTTCCCGATGCCTGGGAAATGGGCACGGAGGTCCCGCCTTTGAAGCCAAGGATGCCATCAAAAGTAAATCTTACAGGCCGATCTCATTTGTCGTCATTGCCATTGCTACTTCCTAGAATTTATAAATGATATCCAATTGATCATCAACATGGATTCCGATTTCTATATATAAAACGGATAGGCTCAACCACGCCAGGCTTTGTGATAGTACAGTTTTGGTGACGCTAATTTTATCAAAGACATTTGCTACCGTCAGTCACACCAAGATGATCTAAGACGGCAAATGAACTAACCTCTAGTTTGAAAAGTTGGATCGTAAATAATATATGTAGATGTCAGTCGCACGTGAATCCCAGAAATTAGAAGTCAAAGGTCCGTAGAATTAAACAGGCACATCTCCAAGGAGGCCGATCTTTTTAATTTCCACTTTTTTGCAATTCAACGCCCATCGGATGGAATAATGATCGATTGATTCACGAATGATTGATCGTAATGGGGTATGAACCAAAAGTTGATGACATTTGGTAATGGCTGAACAATTACCTCACGGATATAGCTGAGTTTTTCCTGACGAGCAATATGAGAATATCCCCCAAGGGATACTGCCATACTGTTTATGTTATGGACGGCGGAGATGTTTTTTCCTCATTTCCAACCACTAATTACTTCAAGGTTCCAAGGGTAACATTTGATAGCATGTATAAGTCGTCCATGGATATATGCAATAAGGTCAGCAGCAGGGTCAAAGTTCTCAAGTTACAGACGGCAGTACGTTTGGAACTGATTAAGAAACCTATTCAGCGATAGACTAGTCTGTTATAAACTATCCACCTTCAGTTTTATCCACCAATGGAAAACCTGCGAGCGGAGCAGTATAGTCTGACGGGGCCAACCATATGATACCCTACACAACTACCACTGAGTTTACGGTTCAGTTCAGTATCGCTATATGACTGATTAGAGGTTAAAAGCTCTTCTGCAACATCCCTTCCGAATCATGTTTTTCCGGAGTAAAAGTCCACCATTCATCTTGGATATATTGTACACTTCTTGCATCTATGTCCTCCAGGAGTAACTCTATTGGCCATAGAATGCATATTTTGTCATTTTTCACACAAAAGTATGCTTTTGACCCTTTAACTATTATTTGATCTTTATAAAGACAGTAATGCTTATTCTTTGGCCAGATCACATTTTTTAAGTAAAATTCCATGCTAATGGACAGAGGGACGGGCGGCCACACATGTCTATATTGATTCAACTTATTGCGATATGAGTGTAGAACCGGTATGGGTGTAGGACCGATATTTCGTCGTGTTACAAACTTTTGAGGCTACACAAAGCTATAATACGCTGAGAACATAGTTGTATAATGTACACATATTTAATCCTGCCAGAATGTCGTCCTGAGGACTGGAACATGGTGTCCCATCATGGCAGCATTGGAACAATTCCATGAGGAGACGAAGATCCTTCATGTCGATTCAATATTGGCTTAGGATTGACATCCACCACATATGCAAATCTGAGAGGATCTTCATGATCTACAGAGAGGTCCTCTCACAAGACTCTCGATCTTAGTTGAAGGGAGATTGTCGGAAAAATATTATAAATTCTACCATAATATTGGTTAATGGTATCATAAATCGTTAGGTCTATTGCCTGAGAGTCTCAACATCTAAAAATATTTTGAACACACATATTCAGATCAGTCCAGTTATAAAATCAGTCGTATAGTTTATACGTCACATTTAACCAGATTTCTCTGAATGTGCGTGTGGGTCATATTTCCTTTAAATACAAATTGCAATTAAAAGACGTTTGGGCATTTTGACCGAACCTTAGCATGAGGTTCAAATTCACAATTGAATTGCTGACATTACTTGTTAAAATTCTTCCATCATTCCTCTACAGACATTAATTTAAATTTTGTTTCACATTGCATCGAGTCGACTATAGCACTTACTGTAAATCTTTTACAATTTCCGGCTGATTAAGAAGCCAGACACACAATTGTATTGGATATAGCAGTCATAACCCTTTCGATGATGACGCGAATTTTGTTTCGCATCACATACATTTTTTGCCAGAGGCCAAGGTAATGTCATAATTTTCCTAAATAATGTTTATTGAAAAGATAAGCAAGCAATGGAAAGTGAAGCAAAATATTTTGTTGGGAGTATTTTACAAAAAAAAAGTTGAATCACCACAATATTTAGCTAAAATTATGGAAACCTTTTAGGGGCGACTGTTAGTGGACAACAAAGATTAAATCATTAATAACACAAAACAACTGCAACTACAAATGTTTTTAAATTTTCATTTTTTCGAGTTCATTTTGTTGGTGTTTGGTGATAACCAGCCAAGGAATTCCCACTTTGTCGTTATGGTTTATATTTCCATATGACTCCACGTAAACACAAAAAAACAGTTATAAACAACAACACCCCTGAAAATAGCTGTAGAACAAAAAAAATAAATAAATATTAAAATTTAAAAAAACAACCAAAATAAAATAAAAACGATGAAAACAACGAAACAGAAAATTTATGACTTTGGTGATAATGAAAGGCGCCGCAAGGTGCAGACACTTAAACAATGACGCTACATATTGGTTACAAACAAAAGCAGACCAACAACAAACCAACAGACATACATAACATTGTCGCTGTCCAGACTATGACTAAAAACAATAAAAATAAATAAAAGCGACTAAACCAAAAATATATAAAATTGTTTTATTTTGTTCGGCTGTTAAGCATAACGACACAAATCTGTGGATAACTTTCAATGACACTAAGCTAGTTCGGAAAAAGAACGAAAGCATACTTCCGTTTGCATATCTTGGGAGAAATATTTACTAAAGTGTTGAAAAGCCCCATTGATAGAATTTAATTTCCACTCTAAACACTTAATGACATTTTAACGTGCCGCCTATTGGATGCTTTATATTCGGTCGAGCATAACTTTTTATAGTCTCTACGTCAACTTTATCCGAATAAATTAAACCCAACAAAAAGGGAGTTATACTCACTGACCTACTTTCTGAAATAGTTGGAGGTTGTTCTATCCATCATTGGGATCAACCTCCAAACATGACGTCTTAGGGGTTAAGAAGGCTAAAAAATTTAGAAAAAAACTGCTAACATTTTTTGTTAAGAAGATAGATAAGATAGGCTTTATTTTTATATTTCCGACTGATTTTTAATGGGTCTAAATTATAGCCACCGATTTCTGGTATTCCTGTACCTATAGTGAAATTTTATGGGGAATATTTTTTCAATTTTGACCAAAGCCCTAAATTGCCGTCTTGAGGGTCAAAATAGCTTTGCAATGGGAGAAGTATGCTTTATTATACAAAATATGCTTTATTATACCCTTCACCACACTGTGGTACAGGGTATTATGTCTTTGTGTATATGTTTGTAACAGGCAAAAGGAATCGAGACAGACCCATGGTTCCTTTTGAGAATATGCATAGAATCACTTTCGCAGTCGATTTATGCATGTCCGTCCGTCCGTCCGTCTGTTGATGTTAAATTGTAAACAAAGTGCAGGTCACATGTATGATCCGATTTGGATGAAATTTGGCGCAGCTCAGTTATTTGGCCCAAGGACGAACCCCATTGAAATTGGGAAAAATCGGTTCAGATTTAGATATAGCTCCCATATATATTTTTGTCTGATTTTTGGTAAATGGTGCACCAAAGTCTCTGAAAATCTTTCGATTTGCACGAAATTTGGTATAGCCTACTGAAATAGGTCTAGAATAATGTGCGCTAAATTTCGTGGAAATCGGTTCAGATTTAGATATAGCTCCCATTTCAGATTTAGATATAGCTCCCATTTAAAAAAAAATCATTTGATTTTCACGAATTTTTACATAGTGTATAGAATTAAGTCTAGAATGGCGTGTGCTAAGTTTCGTGAAAATCGGTTCAGATTTAGTATAGTTCCCATGTATAGTATCGGCCGATTTTTGGTAAATGGTGTACCAAAGTCCCTATATATGTTTTGATTTGCACGAAATTTGGTATAGCCTACTGATTTAGATATAGCTCCCATTTAAAAAAAAAATCATTTGATTTGCACCAATTTTGGCATAGCCTACTGAATTAAGTCTAGAATAATGTGCGCTAAATTTCGTGGAAATCGGTTCAGATTTAGATATAGCTCCCATTTCAGATTTAGATATAGCTCCCATTAAAAAAAAAAAAAAATCATTTGATTTTCACGAATTTTTACATAGTGTATAGAATTAAGTCTAGAATGGCGTGTGCTAAGTTTCGTGAAAATCGGTTCTGATTTTGATATAGTTCCCATGTATAGTTTCGCCCGATTTAAGGTAAATGGTGTACCAAAGTCCCTATATATCTTTCGTTTTGCACGAAATTTGGTACAGCCTACTGAATTAGGTCTAGAATGATGTGTGCCAAGTTTCGTGAAAATCGGTTCAGATTTAGATATAGCTCCTATGTATAGTTTCGACCGATTTAGTGTAAATGGTGCACCAAAGTCCCTCCAAGTCTTTCGATTTGCACGAATTTTGGTATAGCGTACTGATTTAAGTCTAAAATAATGTCTGCTAAATTTCGTGAAAATCGGTTCAGATTTAGATATAGCTTCCATATATAGTTTCGCCCGATTTTAGGTAAATGGTGCCTTAAAGTCCCTATATATTTTTCGATTTGCACGGATTTTGGCATAGCGTACTGAATTAAGTCTAGAATGATGTCTGCTAATATTTGTGAAAATAGGTTCGGATTTAGATGTAGCTCCCATTTGTATTTTCGCTCGATTTTAGGTAATTTGTGCACCAAAATCCCTGAAAAAATTCGATTTGCACGAATTTTGCATAGCGTACTGAATTAAGTCTGGAATGATGTCTACGAAGTTTCGTGAAAATCAGTTCAGATTTAGATATAGCTCCCACATATATTTTAAGCAGTCCGACTTTACTACTTTCCTTACTGGTTTTATTTCATTCCAAAATTGTGTCGAATATTTCCATGGTGTGTAGTGGAGCTAACGATTTCGTTTGTTTGAGAACCTATAATGGAATTTGATAAAGATTATTTCTTCCATTTGTATCATCTCCCGAAAATGGCATATTAATGAACAAATTGCTACATCAGTGGAAAAGAGTACGAAATAAACAGAAAATAAAGCAGTTTCAAAGAATATCCTGAATAGAGCCCTTCTATTAGCCGTTAGGCGATTAAAATATTCTACAAAAATATTGAAATAGATGGAGGTTGTTCTATCCATCAGAAGAAAAAGTTTTTCCAACCACAACGATTCGCCATAGTTGATTTTCCTGATGTTTTGTTTCCCTTTAATAACCACCACTTGAACTTAATTCACCTTAGTCCTTATTATAAATTTAGGTAAGGTTAAGTTTCCATGGGAGCGAAGTCCACAATAAAATAAAAATCCATTTATTTTTTTCTGTTCCCTTTGAATTACAGTCGTTCTTTTCATGCATTTCTTTGTACAATTGCCGCTGCACAACAGCCAATATGTAAAAATCATTAATAAACAATTTGTTACAAAATATTGTTATTGTTCACCAAATTACGTTTATTTTATTCTATTCATCGTCCAAAAAAACAATAAAAAAACAGAAATTCAAGAAGACTATCCAACAAATTCCATTATCAATGCAATAAGAAATAACAAAAACAATTTCTTTCGTGTTTTTGATTTTTCATTTCACACATCATCAACACCTTTTTGGCCCATATCGAACTGAAAGTAAAGGCTGATATGATGAAGTGGTTGGTTGCTTGGTTGGCTGACTGTTTTGTTTGCTCTTGAAAGACGAAACCCCAATCAATCTTTCTAATGATCTTCAATGTTTCGGAGAAGCCTTGAGGGAAATAACCAAACACACACTTACGCACACAAAGAAATTCAATTGATGCCCAATTGCTTTGAAAAGGTAGGTGAATAAGTAACATATGTGAGTGTGTTTGTGTGAATGTTAGAACGTAGTTCACGCTCATCAGAACCTTTACGCTATTTGACTAATGATTTTCGTATTGAAAATCAGTAGGAGTTTTTGATTATAGTTTGTTTAGATCTATGTTTGACCAGCCCCTTTTATGCACCACTCTTCAAAATTGAAAAGAATTAACACACATATTAAAGAGTTGTTTCTTTTATTTTTTGAATTAAAATATAAGAAAAGGTAGCCAAGATAGTGTTACCAAATTAAATTCTGATTTTGTTACCAAAAATTTAATAGAAAATACATATAGAAAACAGTAAGGAAAGTAGTAACGGACGGACGAGCCCTACTATATGATACCCTGCATCACTTTGGGTATATTCAACAGATGAATCCGTACAAACGTCGCATTTTTGGAGGACCAATAAAATGAAATTGAATCCATAAACATGTCATTCTGCAACCTATACTAACCCGGACACCCGTTTATTATTTGGATACATATGAGGAGTTTGGTGCACCATATACATTAAATCGGACGAACATATATATATATATATATATATATATATAAATATCTGAACCGATTTTCAGGAAACTTAACACACATCATTATAGACCTTATTCAGTACGCTATGCCAAATTTCGTGCAAATCGAAATATAAATAGGGAATTTGATGCACCATTTACATTAAATCGGACGAAAATATATATATGGGAGCAATATCTAAATCGGAACCGATTTTCACAAAACTTAGCACACATCATTCTAGACTTTATTCAGTACGCTATGCCAAATTTCGTGCAAATCGAAATATAAATAGGGACTTTGGTGCATCATTTACATTAAATCGGACGAAAATATATATGGGAGCTTTATCTAAATCTGAAACGATTTTTACGAAACTTAGCACACATCATTGTGGTCTTAATTTAGTACGCTGTACCAAATCGAAAGATATATAGGGACTTTGGTACACCACTTACATTATGGTGACCCCCCCCCCCCATTCTTGGGGAAAAAAAATTGGTGGGCACCATAACTCAAAAACTAATGACCCAATCGATTCCAAATTTTTACACGTTTCTCTGTGAGTGTATAGCTATTGTATGAACTAGGATAAAAAATATTTATTTTCCTAAAATATTTTTTTAAAGTTCCGCCATTTTGTTAATTTTAGAGCGAAGTCAATAATCCTAGTTCATACGAGGGCCAGCATGTACTCTTTCTAACACCGTTGGAATTTTCGGATTCCGATGTTCCAGAGAGGAGTTATCGTCAAAGACATAGAAACCGTAAAGACTCGACAAAATGCATTTTGACAAATTAGTTTATAAAAAAATATCCAGGGGGAATCAGGTATAACAGAGGCATGTTAACAATAAAAACGCCAATACGCGATAATGTGTTTATAAAATGTAAATAAAATCAGAGATCTGCACTCAAAATATTTTTTTTATTTAATAAGCTTAAGATATAGCTTTAAAAACGTTTAATATTGTTCTCTCTGTTGTTATGATATCGTAACAACAGAGGAAAAGCCATCTGTTGGAACTTGTTTACGTATCAATTGTCCAATCTTTATACTTTTATGTCTTTGTTATCGTGCCCGCCATCAAAAATAAGGACTTTTCTTTAATTACAAAAAAAAACAACAAAATAAGCTTAAGATATAGCTTTAAAAACGTTTAATATTGTTCTCTCTGTTGTTATGATATCGTAACAACA